>NC_056735.1:1869773440-1869800940 GCF_019279795.1 Protopterus annectens
ATTATTTGGAGTCTCCTTGGGTTATAAAAGTATCTATGCAAACACTTCCAGGCAAAACTCCTAAATCTTCTAGACTTTGTAACATATTTTGGAGACATACATATGTTTTCCCATTATTTCTTTGCAAATTACATATCTAGTCTGTCTTCCCAATCGTTTCTGACCTCTTTTGACTGATTCCTATAGTTATGTGTGTCTAGGTGGTTAAAATAAATCACTGCGGCCAACTGTTATTTTTTTATTTTATTACAAATTGCTATCTGAGGTATATAAAATCAATACATTTGGTTTTACTTGTCAAACATGGGGGTTGCCTGTGGGTGAAAGTGATTGACACTGTTACCATCTGTTTAAATTAACCAGTCATTTTTCTGGCTTTGCAGAAATATTATGCATTTGTGTGAAATTAGCTGGAATACTTTACTGTGGCATTTTATTTAACACAATCAGACATCTGAGGTTTGCACAGTCAATAAAGTGTCCATAACTGAGGAATACTGGGGCTGCCTCTGATGGAAATGACTGTGTATGCATGTGTGTGTGTGTGTGTGTGTGTGTGTGTGTGTGTGTGTGTGTGGGGGGGAAGGGTTGCAGTGCATCTGAAAGTACTAAATTAACGATATTTTTTCACTTTCCATCACAGTGTAACTTTAGCATTGTACATAATGACTGATGTCTGTGATGGTCTGGACAGGATGTGTGGAAAAGCAGATCATTGGTCCTGTAAGATAGTGATTACAGCTGCCATTTAATAGTACTTGGTTATCTGTTTGAGATTTTGACTGTAATTCCTTCTGTGTGTAGTCTGAATATACTCCATGTCTCTGTGCTATGTTTTTCCAGGTGCTTTATTTTCATCTTCTAGACCCTCAGATGTATAATATAAATCTCTGGACATTTGATCTTTTACTTTCATCTCAAACTAACACAAGGTACACAGAATGTAACTATATTTTTTGGAGGGGGTAGGAAGGCAGGCAGTATTCTCAGATAGGATTTATATATCCTTGCAAGCATTTATCTTTTCAGTCCATTTGGGGTGCTACTATTTTGTCAAATTTGAACATTAAGTTTAGATACAACCTATTTTTCCTTGAGAAAAAACATGACTGAATTTATTATTATTATTTATCATTTGTTATCTGGGAAAGTCCGACTTGGAACGAAGCCAATTTTCAGCGGAGGCCCGGGGAGAAAGGGTCCAGATGCATGTCTTTGTAATGTGGGAGAAAACCAGAGCACCCAGAGGAAACCCACACGAACGCAGGGAGGACATGCAGACTCCACACAGAAGGCACCCTAGCTGAGAATCGAACTGGAGAATCTCTTGCTGTGAGGCGACACCACTACCACTGCACCACTGCGCCATCTCATGTTTAAGGAAATTTCTTTCCTTAAACATGATTTTTTGAGCACATTATCAGTGGATCATCATTGTAAAAAAAATATTTTAAGATTCATCTCAGAACACCTAGAACTCTAAATGCTGGAAGCCTAGTGACCCTCAGATCACCATCTTAATTCATTTACTTCCTCCAAATGTATTAAAGAGGAGTGTAGATGAGTTAGGTCATGTCAAATGGATGGAAAAAGCTAAAACATAAGACAAAGTATGAAAAAAGGAAGAAGTAATGTCTCTGGTTGGTGTGGGGCTAGTATGAAAGGAAATTTTAGAGAAGCATTATAGTGGTGCAAGTTGGAAGAGTGTGCAACAGAGAAACCCTTGGAGTCCTTTGTCTAGAGTCCATTTCATTAAAGGCTAGTTTTGTTGGTTGCAAACAAACATTTAAGATGTATGCAGTTAAAAAAGTGTCTGTAAAGAATAGGTACTGAGGCAGTCTGTGGATGAAAGTGAATAACCCCATCTGGTATTTTACCAGATGCCACTGATAAGAACTGCATATAAATTCCCCCAAAATATAAAGAAATAGATCAAGATAGTAGGTAGTAAACATGCAGCCCATCTAGAGAGGCCTTTTTAATTTACTACACTACTGGTCCTACTTGCCTATTACCTTATTCCCACACTCTCCCACCCTAGTTCTCATAAGGATGGCATTATACTTGTCCTATTTATTCTTGAATTCATTCACTTTTTTGACCCAGTACCTCCTGAAGAAACCTTTTCTAATCACACACAGGTCTTTATGTCAACTACATTCTCTTACTTTCTATGAACTGCTGATCTTGTACCTATCTTTAGATGTCTTGTTGTATATATATATATATATATATATATATATATATATATATATATATATGGGTCCCCTTCAGTAGATCGAACATATAACAACCTCATATGGCCAAGACCATATGTTCAAACTTGTAAATGTTTGATTGGACTGAATGGAGATCTCCGTACAGTGCGGAATGGGAAGATTTCTCTTTTCCACAATGTAGTGTCATCTCGGAGTTGGTATATTTAAGTCAGGGGGTGTAGGGGGTACAGGAGACACAACTCCTCTGCTACAGATGTTTTGCTTTTTGTTGTTTTTTCTCTTTTTACTTCAGTGTTCAAACTATTAGAAGTTCGAACATATGGTCTCGGCCATATGTGGTTCAAATTTGTAATACGTTCGATCTACTGAAGTAGATCTATATCTATATATATATATATATATATATATATATATATATATATATAGATATATATATATAGATATATATATATATCTTATGCATTCATAGAAACCAAGGTTATTTAAAAATGAGTTTAATAAAAGACAAGTCAATATACCTGTTTTTGTCTAACATCATCTCCAAATTCCCTACTCTATCTATGAGTAGGAAACTTGGGTTTGATGTTAGGCACAAATGAGGTATGCTGAGGTATTAAGTGTTAATAAATATTCAAGATTAATTGAGATTACCCATGATTAAATGAGAAGATTACCATCAAAAGAAAAAACACAAATAATGCCACTGTGGAAAAGGTATAAATGGAAGACAGCAAATCAATCAGAAACAAAAAAGGAAATCCACTTCACCTTCATGACTCAAATCATGTAAAACCAAGATTCTATCAGTTTTCTGGTGCATTATACTAGTGATCATGGTTATTTTTGTAAAATTATTAAGAAGCATTGAACGGTATTATTGTTAGATGATAAGATAGGGCGGGTGGTGGGTTCTACTCCCAGATTTGTTTTTAAGAACAAAAGTAATTTGAAACATCTATTATGTTATGATGTGAATAGACTTTCTATAGAATCTAGAGAAGGTTCCATGTCTGGGTGTGGTCAATGTATTTTTTGTATATTTATAGATACATCCCATGTTTTTGAGCACCCAGTGACCCATTATAAGTACTTTATAGATTGTATAGCAGACTGAAAGAGTACTTTTATTGTTTATTTGGCTACGTGTCAGTCATGTACATGTTTTTATGTGGGTAAAACAAAAAAGACAGTTAAAAGAAAGGGTTAGGGAACATTTATTAGCTATTAGGAAAAGTGACCCCACTAATGCACTAGCAACACACGTTATAAATACTAACGACTCGCATAATTTTAAATTTAAAGTACTGGAACAGCTTGTTAGTAATGGGAGACTAGGTGACTTAAATAATACCCTTGAACAAAGGGAGACAAACTGGATCATTAGGTTAAATAGTGACACATTTCCAGGTTTGAATGGCCCTGTCCCTTTAAAACCTTTTTTGAAGGGAAGGAGGTTGTTTAAATGATTTTATTGTTAGTTGTATTGTGATAGGTTGATTTAAAAGTAATGTGATGTATATGACTTCTTTTTATATGTTTTCTGGTCTGAAGAAGTGTCTGTTAAGGCATGAAAGCGCTAACCTAATAAATACGTCTTGGTTTTACTTAAGAAATACGTCTTGGTTTTACATGATTTAAGTCGTGGAGGTGAAGTGGATTTTCTTTTTTAAGATTACCATCAAACCCAGATAAAGTTATAAATATATGTTTAAGTGCATGTCTCGGGGGGGGGGGGTTAAAGACTTCATGCAATAAATGTTTTGTGTGTGTTCAATTAATTGCAACAATGTACTTAATGATTTTTATTGTTAATTGAGTGATTAATTGGATGAGAAGCTATATAAATATTTGAATATGAAAGGCCACTTGTCTGATGAAGATATATGTTTATGGAAGAAATCACTTAACCATGTCAGTTATTAAATGGATTTTTACTTTTTCTTTGTCTCAGTGTGCTTTTTTAGCTATAATGTCATAACTGTGAGTTGGCTTTCTGTTGTGAAGTCCCTCCCTGCACTACCCTTACTTATGTGTGCTAACCCCAATCCCTAACCCTTACTTACACCCTAAGCATAATGCTGTTAAGGTTTAATCATAATAAAATAAACTTCAGTCACTTGCAGATTAAGAAATAATTTATTAAAGGAAATAAATCACACATGTGGGAGATAGTACTCAGGAAGTCACTTCTCCCGAAACAAAATAATTCATAATCTTTTATAGGAAAACTTTAACAAAGTAGTAAACTTTATCAATTATACCATTGCTAGCATCTAATAGACAAATGCTAACTAATACAGTTCATAATAAAGTTAATTCTTTAGACCATTACTAAATATCTAATAGAAATATATCAAGTTTAGTAAAAATAGATTTGCAACTTCTTATCTACATTTCTAACTTAGTATGAAATAAGTTTCATTTTACCATGTGATTTAGAAAGAACACTGCCTCAAACTTAAGAAATGAAACTTAACATTCTATACTTTTCCATGTTTCCACTTATGCTGTTACAACACATATACACTAACCTTTTAGCTCACACGTGCACTAGCCTTCTAGAACATGTGCAATTTCATTTTAACCTTTTACAAGCCCTCATTTGGTGCTGCAAAAGCATAACACTCATAGGTTCATAGGTGTGTACTAGGCTAATGGCCCTGGAGTGTTTACAAGCTTAACCCATATGATACCCTGGCATCGTGGCACCCGACCTTAGTTCCCAGTGTCTCTGTCAAGTAGAGCTACTGTTGTGATCCCGGGGTGAATTTTCTATTTCCCATCCACTCATCAAGATTTATCTTGAAGAGGGCCAGTGAGGTGCTCTGTTTGACATGTATGGGAAGTCTATTCCATAGCATGGGCAGTCTCTGGGTTATGAACCTGTCCCTCCAGCACGTTCTGTTGATTGTGGTAATGAGGTTGAGTTCTCTGGACATGTGGTGTGGAAGGATTGGGATTTCTTTAGATGTAGCATTTCTATCAGAGCTGGGTCAGACATGGCTTTGTAAGTCAAGCAGAGATCGCCTCTATGTAAGCAATATGAGACAGAGAATAGTTGGAGTTTTCTGAGTCTGTCCATATAGGACAAGTGTTTAAGGCCTATGATCCTCTTTGTGAGGTACTTTTGCAGCCTCTCTAGTTGTTGCAGGTGTCTAGTGAGGTACATGCCAAATGGGACATTGTACTTGATGATTGACTTAATGAGGGAGGAGTAGAGGGAGACAATGACCTCTTTCTTCCTGGATGCAAAACCCTTAGTAATGAGATGTGGCACTTATAAGGACTTTCTGACCACAGTGACAATGTGGTGGTCAAAAGAGAGGTTGCTGTCAGCCTGTGTTCCCAGATCATATCGTAAAACATTTTTTACACTTTAAATATATTGTCATACATTTTCCAAAGCCTTCAAAAACTAACTCTTCATTTTCATTTGCTATTTTACTTTCATTGAAATGATTTGTAAATGACACTTTTTTAAAATCACTAACATCTAAATTTTGTAAAAAACGGGTTTGATTGAGATGCAATGAGTTTGGTTATTAAAGCCTTGCATAAAAATAAAAGCAAATACACAATTATACTAACAACAGCAGTCAGCATAATAAATTTTAACAAACTGCCTCCTCATCCCGAAAACAAATTGGTTAGCCAAGCTCATTGTAAACTATCCACTTCTTTGGTATTTGACAGTTCAGCCACTTTTTAGATGATTTCCAAATGATTACGTACTGCATGCTCATTATTGGGAATAAATGAACAGCATTCCCCATGCACGAGTGTACATGTACCTCCCTTTGATGCAAATACAAAATCAAGAGCCATCCAATTTTGGAGTACTACTGCATGCATGGCACTCAGCTTAAAGTAATCAAATTAACAGTTTCAAACATTGTATTGCTTAACACTTCTAATAGCTTAGAGAGCTTTCTTAGCTCCCAAATTGTTTTTACAGCCCCATACGCAGGTAATATACTAGCCCCAAAAATAAGATAATCAAGGTCCAAATGATAACGTCCTTTAAAAGCTTCTTGTTCTAAATCATGATGATAAATCCATGAAGAATTGACCTTTCCAATTGGACTTTTTACAGTCTGAATATCTTGTATATTATGAATTTTACCACTGGGAAGGGCCTGAATGGTGCATGTTGAATGGCTGGCAGGACTCTTTCAATATAACAATACCCTGACCAGTTTGTTGGCAGCCAGGGATATGTTAGACTGCCACAAATAAAATAAAAGTCTTTCAGCATGACCATACCTTTTACTGCACTTCTAATATACATTTTTTGAGTAATATTACATTTTTTCTGTCCATCTTCCACAGTACAATTTTTTGCATAGCAAGTATAACCCTTGACTTTCACTGAAAGTCTAAGTTCAGAATTTTTATTAAACGATATGACATAATGCCACAAAGTATTTTTACCTAGTACCACTGATGAAAAAGCTGTCCCCACATCAATTTCATTTACACAATGGGATGCCTCCATCATAGGCAATAGGAATGTGGGCACATACCCAACAGTTACTAACATTTAGAGTCTTAACATATTTATTCAAAGTGGGGTGAAATATATTGAAATCTGAATGCCAATCTACTGATTTCTGTCTAGACTTTATCAATCATTTTATTTTTCTGTTAAGATTGAACAGTACTTACAGTTTCAGCAAGAATCAGAAAATGTAGTAGTAGAAAAAAATAACAATTGCAGTCATCATGGCTAGAATCAGACATGAATGGTGAGCTGGCTGAGGTCAGAGTACATGCACTAACCTTCTAGAACATGTGCAATTTCATTTTAACCCTTTAAAGTGCTAACTATAAAACTATCCCTAACCTTAACACTACGCAGACAGCTTGGATTTGGAATTTTTAATATTATTTGGTGCATTTGTGGAATTTGTTGTTTATTTTGTGGTATTTTGTGTTTGCAGTGTCATCAATCTGTTGCTAGGCACTCTGCACATTAAGTAACGTGGTGAAAAAATGTGAAGAATAAAACTCTGCATCCAAAATTGCTTCCTGCTTGGTAAGCAGATTAAACTGGCACTATCACTGTCACTAGAATGATACCTGCACTGCTTGCCTGGATGGATGATTTTCATGATATAAATTACCATCCACCATGAAAGGTATCCATCTTGTCCAATGTCATCATATTAATTCAGCAGCCAGAGTAAAAGTCTCTTTGAAGGATGAATAAGAAAATCTTGCTATACTTAGGATATCATATGAGAGCGTTGTTGTTTACAGTGCCTGAAACAGCCATGCCCACTTACTCAGGTCTGCTTGAGGAGCAACATAATAACTCCATGCACATGGCTGCATGTTTGGACTTCACATAACACACATCAATACACAGCAATGAAGATATACAGAAAGGCTGGAAACAACAGACTCTTGACACTGTGAGCTTCACACATGCCATGCACTGCCACATGATGCATATGTCTATAATGCACTTTTTGGTATTTAGTTTCAGACCATGATTTTGACACCAGTTATTTATTTGAGACAAATCTTCCTGCAGGATGGCTAAGTCATTTGGGGATTCAATGGCTGCTCCTAGCTTGCAGTGATTTGCAAACTTACTCAGCCAGAGCCCTTTGGTATTGGCTTTTACTTCAGAAAAGTATAATCCAAACAGGAGAGCTATTTTGCTTTAGAGATGATTGAGCAGTGATTTTCTCTTCAGTGAGTGGGAGACAAGGGTGAGAAATCTGGAAATGCAATTTGATGTGGACTGTAATATGGACAGAATTTTTCTGGAAGATTCTACAAAATTATGCGGCCATATTCTAGCTGAGGGCGGGGAACCCCTTTTCCTAATCTTGTTTTTGCAGATAGGAAATGAGAATTTATTTTAGCCACCCCCCCAAAAAAAATGAGATGCTGACTTTTGATTTTTTTTAATGTGAAATTTGGTATAGATATAATAGAGCATGTGGTCTTAAGTGATTAACTATAACTGTTTTTTTTTCAGCAGTGTATCACATTAAGGTTGAAATATTATGGTATTTACTAATGTTGCTTGAGAAGTCTTAGACTGCCATAACTACTGTAAAGTTATAAGCTTCCAGCACAGGTTTGGAGAAAAGAGGCACTGCACAATAAAAGCTGATGCAGATATCTTTAGACTTGGAAGCTCTGGTCTTCCCTTTTTCTTAACATTATAAACAGTGTCTCCTCACTCTAGATTGTCTAGTCACCCATTTCTGTAATTTACCCATTGTAAGTAAGGTATTAAATAAATGTCTGTCCACATAGTAGAAAACAGGCATGAATACCTTAAACATTGTACTTAATATGTACCTGACAAATGTACTTTTTTCCAGGCTTGTCCTACAGTGAGTTTTCCAACAAACATTTTTGTTAGAAAGTTGTGCAATAGTATACTTACATACTTTGGATGCTTCTTGCTCCATGAAAAAAAAAACAAGGAGGGAGTCCCTGAATGCAAACTGGATGTCACTTGGTTAAAACAACCCCCCCTTGCTTATTAGAAATATCATTCTGAGGCCAAAGTTCCTCATGAATTAATTTAAGATTGCCAGCATAACCTGAGGTTCTTTGTTTGGGTTGGTCAAAAGCAACCATCAGTCATCTGCAAAGATTACTGATTTAATTTTCTACTTAATGACATGCTAGCTTAGGAGACCAGGGCTCTGTAACACAGCAGTTCAATGGCCATAAGAAAGGAAGTGAGTGACAATGGGCATCCTTAACCCTCTCATCAGACCACAGTAATACCTCCAGGTGATGCTCTAGAATCAGCCTAGTGAAACTTCTAGGCATCTAATATTGCCTTTTGTATTTACATTAATAATTGTAAAACAATGATACGTACAAGCTTTTGAAAAATTTCATCTTAGATAATTTGCAAAGGTGTTTTTCTTACTATTACTTTTTGCAGTAATTATAATGTAAAGTGGGATTTCTGATTCTAAAATATGTAGGTTTTAATTTAATTTCTATACTGCAACTATACTTATTTAGTTTAAACAAGTGGTTGTATTTTCTGTTTGCTGAACAGCTGTTAGGAACTTCTTGTTTCTGAGTCATGTGGTCCTGAATTTTGATGATGCAACAGGGGGGATAAACAGCTTGTAGCAGATAGGCACATTTTCTGTAGTCTGTAGGAATGTTCAACACAAAAAGTGACACAGCAGCACAATCAGTCATTCAGTCAGGCAATAAGATAATAAATTAATAACTAACTATATGCATTGGTATTCAAATTAGCAATAACAAAAGAAAACTGGACCAGGATAAGATTCCTAGCAAAATTTGTAATGCTTCACATACATTGTAACAACACTGCAATTAATAGTGGAATGGAAAAAAATAATACTCATTGAAGTGAATTTATTTCTAGTTGGCTATGGTGGTGCAGCGATTAGTATTGTCGCTTCACAGTAAGATATTTTCTGGTTCCATTCTCAGCTGGAGTGCCTTCTGTGGAGAGTTTGCATGTTCTCCCCGTGGGATGATGAGTTTTAAAGACAGGCAATAAGTGCGTGTGTGTGCCTTCTGTTAAGGTTGGGCACTGGGCTGGCAACTCGACATTGTAAAAACTTCATTGGCAATCAATCTGTGGACCAGTGATCTGCTGTGGTGACCCCTTATGGGAGAAGCTGAAAGACAGTTCAGAAGTGAATGTGCTTCTCTGCAAAACCTGAAGCTTCACCAGTACTTGGGACTAGATAAGGCAGGCTGTACCTGGTGGGAATCCAAACTACCTACAGTGCCAAGCTCCATATACAGATGTAGCTGTACTGGGACCATGGGCAAGTGAGGTTTGGCAGAGTGTGAGCCATTCCCCAAATTGTTGTGGGGATGACTCAAAGCATTCTATTGTCAAAAATAAATTTAATTCCCTGGTGTAGTAGTGTCACTGCAAGCCCAGGCCTCATCTTGGAGAGGAAAACAGCAGGTATGATGGCAATGCCTCCCTACAGATAGAACGTCTGCACTGAACATGGCTAAGCAGCTCCACCTATATGTCAGAATTAGTTCCCTCTAGCAATACCAGGTCTAATGTACAGGTGGAGCTGCTGCACCCAAACAATATTAGCTAGAGTTAGTTGTTCCACCAAATCGTGGGGTAAGTTTGGGCTATGCTCAGAACAGGTAATACAAGTTAGTAACATAGAATGTAATAGAATCTCAGTATCTGTTCCTGACATAGCAAGACTCTAACTCAATACCAGATGGTACTGAACACACACTGTTTCCTCCCTTGCAACATTATCAGAAGGTGCCACCAGATGATATAGAATCAGAAAGCAATTGGACAGCTGCTCAGCGTATGGCACATTGAAAGTCAAGGTTTTTTAGCTTAATAAATGTACGTCCACTGATGTAAGTAAAGTAAAAACTACATATTTTTGAATCAGAAAGCCTACTTCACATGATGACAGCATAATTACAACAAAAAGAAGTGTTTAAAAACACAATTTATACACTTGATCTTTAAAGATTACATGATGGGCAACAGAACTGCATTGATACTTGATTTATTTCTCTTTTTTGCAACTTAAGAGGTATAAAGTACTGCTCATATACTATTTATTTAAAGTGACATCATTTTCACATTTTTTTCTGAGTATCTCAACAACCAAGCAACATAAAACTGATTAGCCCCAAATGAAAGCATACAGCTAGAAGGAAAACAAATGTTTCCACTATGAATGGATGAATTTCAGTTGCTGAGAACTGGAACCCCTGAGCTGCATTCACTGACAAAAGTCCAAAATGATCCTTTTTATGTGGTTTCTTTTTCAGTGGGGCAAACCCATCTGCACCTCCTGATGTGGGACATGCCCCCATACCCTTGCCAGAACTTGTAGATTCCAACTCAGTGGTAGCACCAACTTGAAGAAGGGGGAAATTACCCCCCAAAAGGGCACCACTGCTGGCACAACTCTCTGACACTGGTTTCCTATGGAGTAACTGTGATCCATGGCAGGTTGAACTTCAAACATATGATGCTAGAAATTTATCTGAAAAAAGTGTTGACCGTATGTGCATAGGTTGAGGAGTTATTGAGCTACTGGAATTCATTTATATATAATATTACAAAATAAATATTTTTTATGTGTACTGCAATTTATAAAATCCATTTCAAAGCCTGGAGTCTAATAAATGCAACCACTGTAAATATTATTTTGTGCTGAATAGTTTGTAATTTACACTTGTTTAATAACAGTTATGGCTCTAAAAATACGAATATTTGTTTGAACTGAAAGTCTTCTTCAGGGCAATTAGTAATGTAAAACCAAGACATAAATATTGTTATGACTAAATGATCATTTAAAACCCACCAAAGAAATTTAAATAAAAAAATCAATAAAAATTCACTAAAACTTGCATAAAATATGTGACAGCATATTAAATTGTATTGAAATACATCGTTTAGCAGAGCTGATAAAATAATATCACTACAGAATGTTTTACATGAGTGTTTTGTAAACTAAGTTGTTTTAGATTATTTACTAGCTGAATCTGCCTTTAATATTTTATGCAAATGTAGTATGGCTTTGTCCTTAAACTTCTAGTCTTTATATTACGCAAAGGCTACTAGCAGCTTGATTTCAATCTTTTATTCTCCATTGAATTGTGGCTTAATAAGTATGAGCTCAACTAAATCCAAAGAAAACAAAGCTATTTCTAATCCTTCCCAAAACAAACAATTTGGACAGCACTGCCTTCACTATTAATGCCCTAAATCACTCAAAAATAGAAATAGGGCCTGACTGAAAACACTTGCTTGTGGAGTAAGTGACCACTTCCACTGAGAGAAACTCTTTTGGAAACTGGCTATAGCCTTGCATACAAAACTATTAGGAGTCATTATAGATGACAAGTTGAAATGCAACTTGCATATATTTCAGATGACTGAAAAGAATCACCAGAAAATCAAACTTTACAGAGTCAGATACTCCATCACATTCAGCTCCAAAAATGGCATCGACCTTCCTCTTACCATCTCTACTGCAATGCTCTCTGATCTTGATAAGTAACGAAAGAAGGCACCACCAACCAGGAATGAACACGAACAAATAAAGGATGCAAAAACAGTTTATTCCATAAATAATCTGGAATAAATTGTTTTTGGATCCTTTATTGGTTCGTGTTCATTCCTGGTTGGTGGTGCCTTCTTTCGTTTCTTGGTTGTTTTTGCACCATTGGTCCCTGCTTTTGGTGATCTTGATAAGTCTATAGGCCATATTTACATCTAAACTAGAACAATGCTACAATATATTGGCAAAATCTGCAGTTAGTCTTTCTGATAGGTCACACTACTGTATTGCTTCAAAACAATTATACTGGCTTGAATTGCCTAATTACATCAACTTCTTCTTCTTCTTTCAGCTGCTCCCATTAGGGCTCTCCATAGCGGATCATCTATTTCCATTTCTTCCTGTCCTCTGCATCTTGCTCTGTCACACCTGCCACCTGCATGTCCTCTCTCACCACATCCATAAACCTTATCTTAGGCCTTCCTCTTTTCCTGTTACCTGGCAGCTTCATCCTTAGCATCTTTTTCCCCAATATACTCTGCATCCCTCCTCAGCACATATCCAAACCAACGTAATCTTGCCTCTCTGGCTTTGTCTCCAAACCTTCCAACCTGGGCTGACCTTCTAATATACTTATTCCTAATCCTGTCCACCCTCATCACACCCATTGCAAATCTTAACATTTTTAACTCTGCCATGTCCAGCTCTGACTCCTGCCTTTTTGTCAATGCCACCGTCTCCAACCCATATAACATAGCTGGTCTCACTAACCTCTTGTAGACCTTCCCTTTCACTCTTACTGGTACTCTTCTGTCACAAATCACTCCTGACACTCTTCTTCATCCACTCCATCCTGCCTGTACTTTCTTCTTCACCTCTCTTCCACACTCACCATTACTCTGAACTGTTGATCCCAAGTATTTAAACTCATCCGCCTTCACCACCTCTACTCCCTGCATCCTCACCATTCCTCTATCCTCCCTCTCATTCACACACATATATTCTGTCTTAGTCCTGCTGACCTTCATTCCTCATCTCTCTAGAGCATATCTCCACCTCTCCAGGGTCTCCTCCACCTGTTCCTTACTCTCACTACAGATCACAATGTCATCTGCAAACATCATAGTCCACGGGGACTCCTGTCTGATCTCGTATGTCAACCTGTCCATCATCATTGCAAATAAGAAAGGGCTCAGAGCTCATCCTTGATGTAATCCCACCTCCACCTTAAACGCATCCGTCACTCCCACCACAGACCTCATCGCTGTCACACTACCCTCGTACATATCCTGTACCACTCTTACATACTTCTCTGACACTCCCAACTTCCTCATACAATACCACAACTCCTCTCTAGGCACCCTGTCATATGCTTTCTCTAAGTCCACAAAGACACAATGGAACTCCTTCTGACCTTCTCTGTACTTCTCCATCAACACTCTCAGAGCAAACATCGCATCTGCTGTGCTCTTTCCTGGCATGAAACCATACTGCTGATCACTAATTATCACCTCCCTTCTTAACCTAGCTTCCACTACTCTTTCCCATAACTTCATGATGTGACTGATCAATTTAATCCCTCTGTAGTTACTACAGCTCTGCACATCATCCTTATTCTTAAAAATTGGTACCAAAACACTTTTCCTCCATTCCTCAGGCATCCTCTCACTTTCCAAGATTTCATTAAACAATCTAGTTAAGAACTTCACTGCCATTTCACCTAAACACCTCCATGCTTCCACAGGTATGTCATCTGGACCAACAGCCTTTCCATTCTTCATACGTCAACTACTTTCAGCTAATCCTAGCCCAAAATCCACAAAAATGTCTAACCTTGACAGAAATCATTCAGCATTATGTACAATCAAGACAATGACATTAAGAAGACAAACCTCTTCGTAACATTCATAAGACCAGTAACTCAGCAGGAGATGTCCAACACTCATCTTATATCACTGAAATATGAAACTCAATCCCACTCTTACTTAGGTTAGCTAATAACTACCTAAGCTTCAAAACCTGTTTGAGAAATACCTTTCAGATTGTTGGCTTTGCTGTTGCTCAACCCCCTTGGTAACTCACTCACAACTTGGATATAATTTCTGACTGATGCCAATTAATTGGCATAAGTGTTTTTGACTCATACAGTTCTCTGAAGCTACCTGTAAATACTGCAACTATCCCAATCTCATGTCCAATATCTCTGTATAAGAATACTTTTACTCACTAATTTAACAGCTTTTGTCCCTCACATTCAATATCTGTATCTTAACACTATTGCTTAACCTAAAAAAAAACTTTTCCTTACTCTGTCACTTGTCTTCTACTTCCTTCCCAACCTTAGTTTCTTATCTTTCTTTCTATTTGACACTCAGCTTCTCAGTTTATCTCTCTCACTGGCAAGAAATAACACGAATGCAATACTATCTATTCCACTACCAATTTTTCATGTAAGTACAACATCTAATGACTATTAAATCTTCTACTTCTTCTCTCATGCACTGTACTATACTGTCCCACACCTTCCCTGCCTACATGCACTACAACCTACTGATAAAGTCAACTTTCATTTTTTAGTCTCTCTCCACCTGAACAATTCTTGACTTTTCGTTCCATCTCTGTAATTCCTGCATGATTATTTTTGATGTGTTTATTATTTGTAAATATTCAACCTCTTGATTTTATGCAGTTTTTGTAGGTGTAACACTTTTAACCGTGTATTTTATGTCATTCATTAGGGATTCATGTTATATTTGTAGGCTATGTGGAGTTTTTCTCCTAGGGCCATTGCTGAAAAGTTTTTTATTTTTCCTGCAGAGTTGGACCCTCTTAGTAAATAAATAGATAATGTCAAATTGCCTCAAGCTATTCAGAGGGTGTCTGCATCAAACACTGTTTTATTAATTCTGATCTGCGGTGGTGCAGTGGTAGCGGTGTTACCTCACAGCAAGAGGTTCTCCTGTTTGATTCTTGGCTGGAGCACCTTTTGTGTGGAGCCTGCATGTCCTCCTCTTGGTCGAGTGGTGTTCGAAAGACATGCGTGAATGGGCATGCCTTCATTAAAGGTTGGGCATCGGGCTGGCAACTCAGCACCATAAAAATCTACTGCCAATCATTAGTGGATCGGGATTCTGCTGTGGCAACCCTTAACCGGGAAAAGCCAAAAAGACAAACAACAACAACCAAATAATATATTTCCTTATTGTGAAGGTTATAGGTCATCAAATGACAGTGACACTTTTTAAGTTTTGATGCTACCCTGCTAATTGTTCTAAAGAAGTCGCAGTGTCAGCAACAGAGATGACAACACTCAACATACTTAATGAGGCTGCCTTGTTTCAGCTTTTGCCTCTTGAATTGTAACTAAGTGAAAGTTATGGGACTGCCTTCTAAGCTCTGGGAGTTTTAATGAATTAAGAAGGATAGGGAATGTAGACTGACAAGAAACATGGGGGTCTGCTGCAGGCACAAAATGGAGTTTTGCATAAAAATATATAAAAGACTCATTGCTAACGATAAGGCAGGCAGTATGAGACCCTTGGCCAAAACCTTCAATAACAAGCTTTGCTCTAGCAAGGGAGAGACAAAAGGAATAGCTGTTCTGGACACAAAGGGCTAGGAGGTGTGATCGGCAGATGCAGATTGGTCTCAGTGCTGTGCATTACTGACATTTAAATGTTGGTATTGCATCCGTGATCAGAACTGAAACACTTAGTCGTTGTTTGGTGTAAGCTGTAGCAACTGCAGTTTATAAGGAAAGAAGAGATTTTTTTTAAATGAAGTGCATTCGGACTGTGTGTGAAATAAACTATAGCAGTTGCTTGTTATAAATGTAGCAAGCAGTTTGTAACAGTTTAAAAGGCACCACATTTTTTTTTTGTTGCTCCTCAATTTAAAGTCGATGGGGGATGTCAGATTGGGGGACTGCAGTAGGTGCCATAATAGCTCACTACACCTTTGAATGCAAACTTCTGAATGTACTGCTTTTTCGGTATAGATCATTAGCTGAATTTTTTTTAATATTTTATGCTAATGCAGAACACCTTTGTCCTTAAACTTCCAATCTTTTCATCAGGCAAAGGCTGCTAACAGATTAGCAGCTCCTTTTCCATCATTTGGACTTTTATCTTGCTTCCCGATGTATTTTTGCTAAGATGCAACATGTCTTTTTCTCAAGTTGGATTTATTTTACTTTTCACTTGGAAATGAAATGTAATAACATTTTACATTTGCCTAAAAGAGCTCAGGATATTATTGTAACAGGTAATCAGAGATTAGAGAGCACTTTGCTTAAACTTATAAGGTCCAAATGAGCTGCTGTATGATAATTTATGAAAGATTTACCATTTCCTTTAACTATGAAAAATTCTGCTTGGGAGGTGGTTGAGCTGGTACATAATTCATACTGAAAACTGTAATATATAGGAAGGAGGTCTATGGAATTATAAGAAAGCATTCTTACCTTTGTTGGGCAAAATCTGGGTTTTTAGGAGTATCCCAAAAGTTTACTTACTGATGATGTTTACTGAAGCATTGTCAATAAATGAAGAAAAATATGTCTTGAAACTTTGAAGTCAGTTGTGACTGACATTTATCAGTAGACTATGGTGCAGTAAAAGCATAAACCACGTATGCCATTCTTCAATATGAGAAGTATCACCAGACAGTGGCTTGGACTGGTGGTCATTGTTATGAACTTTATACTGTGATTGTGAGCAAGCTATTTTTTATAGGCAATGCAAATATATTTGCTGCTTATTAAGAGTGTTATATTATGGGTGGCCACGGTGGTGCAGCGGTTGGCGTTGCAGCCTCACAACAAGAGGTTCTCTGGTTCAATTCTTGGCTGGGATGCCTTCTGTCCAGAGTCTCACTGTGGTCACATTGGTTTTATCCCAAAGACATGCAGTAGGTGGATTGGATACTCTAAATTGGCCCTAGGTGTGTGTGTGTGTGTGTGTGTGTGTGCGCCTTTTGTGGAAGGTTGGGTGCCGGGCTGGCAACTTGATACCGTAAAACTCCACTGCCAATCATCAGCGAACAGATGATCTGCTGTGGCAACCCCTAACTGGGAAAAGCTGAAAGAAGAAGAAGAATTAAGAGTGTTACATTGTTTAGCAAAGTCATTCATGCTGCCAAAATTAGGATGCTTTTTGCCTTTAGCCGGATTTTCTGACTTGTGAAGAACTGCCTTCAAGTGTTATGACATGCTGATGTATGCCGGGGAGACTCATTAAAATTATTTATTTATTGTTGACATTTGTTGACCGGGAAAGTCCACTGGGCTGGAGACCCATTTTCAGTGGAGGCCCAGGGAGAAAAGCTCCAAGTTACATGAAAATCATTACATGAAACAAAATTATAATTATAAAGCAAGTGAAATAATACTGAAAACTATCTAAACAGCAAATATGTTGTAAAAAGGCACAATACAGTATCAAATGATTGGCACGTGTGGCATACAAGGCTTAGATGGTAACAGCAGTAATATTCAGGACTTGAAACACTTTGGTCTATTTCCACAGAATATAATTCGGAAAATTCTAATGCCCTACCATGATTTAAAACATTGTGTAATGACATCTCAGGTTTCTCTAAAGCACTCATCTTTGTGACTTTGTTGAGGTGAAACTTTGCATTAGTTGGATTTTTATCTCTTTATCAGGGTCAGTAAAAACAGTATTTTCTAGCATCCTTTGTTTATTTATTTTATTTTATTTTGTTTTTATGTTTGTTGACTCAGGATGTCTGGCTGTGCACAAAGGCCCCTTTTCAGCAGAGGCCAAGGGAGAAAAGCTTCAGTACATGCAGAATAATCAAAATCGTTTCAGTAATATAATATCAGCAATGTCAGGAAGAATACAATTAAACTAAATTTTACATTGTCAAAACAGATGATAGTAACTATACATACAGTAGTAAGGCTTCTTTAAGTGATTTTACTCTATACAGATGTATGTAGCTAAATAAACTATGCAGTAGGATAGATGTCACAACACAGAGTGCAGAGTTATTTACAAAGGATGGATAGTGAAAGGTTTATTCAATTTTGAGATATAAATGAAATTAGTGGTAAAAGAGTTAAAAGAGGTAGAAGGTGGGGTGGGTAAAGAGACAGAGAGTGATAGCTGGTAACAGAGTAGAGGGGAGCAGAGGTATAGTGGAAGAGGGGTACACTAAGTATAAAATATTTCATTTTTACCTTGTTTTGCCTTTCTAAATCCACAGGCATAACAACAAATATTATTTTGTGATTATGAGTAACTTGTCAGCTTTTGTTTGTTTCTAAATACTTGTTGCTGGCTTCTGCCAAAGATAAATGTTGTCCACCCTCTCATCAGTTAAGTGAGGGAATAAATGAGCATTTGCAGTTACATCCATAATATTCATAGCAATGGTATAGTTTGTTTAAATTTGTGACCGCATTGTTCAGCATGGTCTGAGTGAACTGACATCTGTTTCTTTGTCAAAGGAGAACAGTGCTGCCTGATGAAGTACCTTCTCTGTAGATGTCCAATCTTGTTCTGTATTTTACTATATGATGTTACAGGCTTTGAGATAATGCAATGAAAACTGGCATACACTTCAAAAATATTGTTTCAGAGATACACTTTTAACTTAAACAAACAATATATACAGATAAGATAAATGCAACGCCAGATGTATTAAAACAAATTGCACTGATGCTCAAAGCATACTTGTTTATTAACAAAAACTCATTTACAGAGTGAATTCTGACCATATTCAAAAGCATATATTTCAAGGTTTATATCATAGCTTAGCATAGTAATTTCCACAGAAACCAGTTCTTTCTAATCAAGAAACAGGGATATGAAATAGAAGCAATAAAGAACACATGGATTGACTTCATTAATATTCATGGTTTTTGATTGACTAAGAAGGATATGAAAGTCCAACAGGGAGACTGTGCTATTGATCAAAAAGCCAATCAAACATTTCCTATTATATTTATATAGTCAATCTAATAAGTAATGTGATAGTAATGCATTTTAATGCCATACACAAATATTAGCAAACTTTCTTCTTGTCTTAAGCTTGCGCCTTTGTTAAAAAGAACAGGTCCTTTAGCAGCACCACAAATCAAGGACTGAGTAGTATCCTGGATAACCTTTGACAAGGCAGTGAAATTGCCTGCTCTGTAACTCTAGTCCCACTAGGGAATAAAGATACAGTTTGAAATAAATATAAGGATGTAACACTTGAAAGGTTTCTCTCTGTGTGTAAAGTATCTGAAATTCACACAAGGACCTGCATTACTGTCACTGTGTTTTTATGTTGGTTAAAATACTACAAATAGGACTTTTCACAGGATCATAGAATCATAGGAGGTTATTAGGCTAATGGCCCTGGGACCCTTACAAGCCTAGCCAAGAGTTTATCCCCAAAAAGAAACATCAGTCAGCACCTGTCATCCCTGTCAGTGAGGGACACAGGTGGAACCCCTGGGACAAATGTGTGGATTCCCATCCACTCATCAAGGTTGCACTTGAAGATGGTCAATGAGGTACTCTGTTTAACATGCATGGGAAGTCTATTCCAGAGACAGGGTAGCTTCTGGGAGACAAACCTGTCTCTCCAGCAGGTTTTGTTGACGTTGCATATTAGAGTCAGGCCTTTAGAGTGGGTAATTCTTGAGGAGTTAGAGTTACAGATCTGGAGCATCTCTATTAGGACAGGGTCTGCGATTGCCTTGTAGGCAAAATGCAGATCACTTCTGAGCAATCTGTATGATACCAAGTAGAGTGATAATGATTTGAGCCTGTCCACAGAGGACAGGTGTTGGAGGCTATGGATTCTCTTTGTGAGGTATTTCTGTGGCCTTTCCAGTTGGTGCAGATGTTTGGAGAGGTACATACCAAATGGGGTGTTATACTCTATTATTAGCCTAATCAGCAAACAAAAGAGAGGCAGGACACTGCTGTGTAGTCTTCGTTTAATAAAAAACACGATAAATCCAGAGGTAAGCGCTTTCGGGTTGAGACCCTTCTTCAGACAGTTTAAAACATTCTAAGCCACTTTTTAAATATAAAACAATCAGTAAAGCATCATTAAAACAACCAATCAAACATTAGTAGAAAACACGCCTCCTCTGTAAGGCAGGTTTTAAAGGGACCAGGTCATTAAGACCTGGTTCCCTATGCGCCTGCAACTCTATAATCCAGCGTGACTCAAGGGATTCAGTGAGGGCCTTAACATCCCCTCCTCTATTATTCAATACAACATTAGCCACTGCTCTAAAGACAAATGAGTGTAAAGGGCAGACCTCAATATGTTTATACAAGGCATTATGGACATCTTTGTTCCTAATGGAAGACAGGTGTTGTAATATCCTGACCTTGAACATTCTATTTGTCATGCCCACATAGAAACTAGTACATTGGGTACATTCCGCTACATACACTATATTAGAAGTTTTACAAGTGGCTCTACCCTTGAATTCAAAGATCTTGCCACTAACCGGATGTATAAAGGTACTGCTTCTATTAATGTGTGAACATGCTTTACAGTTTCCACAGGGGATACTACCCATTTTACTAGTGAGCTGCTTGGGGACCATCATATTCTTTTCCCCACATAACAAATTATTAAGGTTTTTATTTCGTCTATAGCCATATTTGGGGAGAGGTCCTACAATTTCCCTCAATTTTTTATCACTTCTAAGAATATTCCAATTCTTATTCACTATTCCCCTTATATCACTTATGTTGCTACTATAAGTGAAATATAACTTGGGAGACCCTACATTAACTCTGGAATTACCTTCTGCTGACACTTCACTGTCCTCACATCTCAGCCATGGTTTATATCTATTATTCCTACTTTTTATTCCTTTGACTACAACTTTTTCCACTAAGTGTTCATTGTACCCCCTATTTTGAAAACACTCCTTAAGCCCTATAATCTCTTTTTGAAAGTTAGATTCATCCATGCTTAACCGGGATGTTCTACAGACCTGCCCCTGTACAATATTGGAAAACATATACCGGGGGTGCATACTATCAAAGTTCAGCAAGCTGTTCTTCCAGCATTCTTTCCTATGCAAACCTGAAGAAAAACCTTCACCAGTTCGCGTTAAATTAACATCAAGAAAATTTATACTCAGTTCTGAGTAGGTCAGAGTAAATCTTAAAAAAGAGGTAGTCGAATGTAGATAATCTATAAAGTTCTCTAATGATGTATAATCACCTCTCCAAAACATAAATATATCATCTACAAAATGAGTATAAACTACCACATAGCTCTTCCATTCCTCACATCTCAGTATAAAGTTCCTTTCCCAATAGGAAAGAACCAGGTTGGCATAAGTGTTGGCACAGGGGGTGCCCATGGCTATCCCCTGTGCCTGCCTATATACCTGCTGTCCACCTATAAAGACATTGTTTTCTAAAACTACAGATAAAAGTATCTTTACCAGGTCTATCTTAGAAGCAGACTCTCCCAGTTCTTGCATAATACTTCCTACTGCCTATATACCATATGCATTGTTAATTGCAGTGAACAGGCTTTGTACATCCAAGGTAGCCATTAACATTCTATCGTTGGAATGCAACAAATTAACCTTCTTTACCAACTGTAAAAAACCCCTGGTGTCTTTTAGCACATTCGGTAGTTTATCCAGTAATGGCCTAAGTGTACACTCCAACCAAATTGATGCATTCTCCGTTACCCACCCCCTCCCAGAAACAATGGGTCAAAAGGGTGGGTCCTCCAAAGATTTGTGTATTTTAGGCAAAGCCTTGAACAAAGGAGTAACTGGCTTACTAATCAACAAAAATCTGTATAAATCTTCACTAATTTTAAATTCTAAACATAGATTATTAAGACAGTTATGTACTTTATCAATAATCATTCTAACAGTTAATGGACTAATCTGTATGTAAGTAGTCACATCAGATAACATGCGCTGAATCTTGGAGTCATAGTAAGTGGTGTCAAGCACTATGACTGCTCCTCCCTTATCAACTTTTTTAATAACCAAATTCCTATTATTCATTAAATCATGAAGGGCTTTTTGTTGTTGTTGAGTTAAATTGTAATATTTACAATGATCACTAGCCCTAAAATACTCTTCCAAATCTCTTTCACAACTGTCAATAAAGAGACACATAGCAGGTGAGAAAGGGGGAACATAACAACTGGGTTGCCTTAACTGAACCTTAGACATATCTAAGTTACTATCACATACACTTTTTATGGCTAGATTACGACAAAACAGCATAATATCTAAAATAATCTCATTAAAAACACTAGTCCTCCCTGGCACAAAGGATAAACCTTTGTTAAGCACAAAACATTCATCCTGTGTCAACAAATGTGTGGATAAATTATAAACAATATCATTAGAAAAGTCATTAGTCAAATCGCAACCTTCCTCCTTTTGTCTGGATCCCTTCCTTCACTTAGGGATCTTTTCCATGCTCCCCTCTTCTTTACGGGAGCCGGAAGATTCTGTAAAAAACTTTGCCTAAATGGCTGTTGCTTGGGGCGTGCTCCCAAAACTAAGCCTTCCCTGCCAGGAGTCTCCGGAGTGCATGATTGTACATTGTCAAACTCTGCATTATTTGAGTCAGTTTCGTCCCCTGTCATAGAAGGAAGTGAAAGCAGGGAACTATCGTCTACTAAACCCCGTGAGTGTGAAGCTGCTGGTTCCACTAAACCAGGAAGTCTCTGAATGTTACTTATCGGTACTTGTGCCATTAACGGCTTTTTGCTCACAGTATTCTCTTTTGGAACTTCCTCCGCTCTTACTGTCTCCATCCTTCCTTGCTGGCGTCGATCTTTACTCACGTCATACGCTGTTTCATGCACAAATGCCGAATTTTTAAAACGCGGCCAAACAAAAATATGTCCAGAAGAGAAATCCAAATGATCTCTCTTTAATTTATTAGCCTAATGAGAGATGAGTATAGAGAGGTAATAACCTCCTTTTTTGTGGATGCAATCCCTTTACTTATGAGATAAACCAAGTAAAAGGCTTTTCTGACCACTGCCACTACATGATGGTCTAATGTGAGATTGTTGTTAACCTGAGTACTCAGGTCTCTCACCACAGGTTGTGTGCTTAGGGGGTTGCTTTTGATGTGGTAATCAGTAGGTGCCGTGTTTTTGCTGAATGGTATGATGATACATTTTTTTGCTTTTAACTTGAGGCCATGACTTTGGCACCAGTCATTTGTTGCTGTGAGACCCTCTTGCAGTATGTTAACATCATTTGGGGAGTCAATGACAGCACCCAACTTACAGTCGTCCTTAAACTTGGTCAGCCATAGGCCTTTTGTCTTTGTCTGGACCTCTGAGAAGTAGATGCCAAACAGTAGGGGCCCCAGGACAGATCCCTAGGGAACAGCACTAGTGCAGGTCTGCTATCAGAGGTGGAGGCACCTGTTTTGACCTTGTGGGTCCTGTCAGTGAGCCAGTTAACCACCTACCTGATAAGATAGAGATTTATGCTAAGTTGTGTTAGCTTTTTGATGATGCCCAAATGGGGATTGTGTCAAAGGCCTTCGCCAAGTCAAGATAAGCTGTATGTACTGACTTTCCCTCATCCAGGGCCTTGGTTATAGTCTCAAAGAAATCAACCAGGTTCAACAGGCAAAATCTGCCCTGGATGAATCTGAACTGGGTGGGGTCAAGTGTTTGGAGATTACCTATGTCCTTGTTTATGAGATCCATAATAATACATTCCATGGCTTTACAGATCAGACTTTTCAAGCTAATGGGGCAATAGTTTCCAGGGTCAGTAGTGGCACCACCTTTGTGCAAAGGGATGATGGTGGCATTTCTCCACTCTGTTGGGATGAAGCATGTACTTAGGCTGTGGTTGAATAGGGTGCTCAATGGCGAAGTAGCTCTTGCTGGAGATGATGCAGAATGCAACCTGGGATACTATCAGGTTCCATGGAAGCTGTGTTCTTTGCCTTGGATAGGTCCTTTAACACTTGATCTACAGAGATGTGAGGTGCGGAACAAGTATTGTGGATGTTGAAAGGGCCACTGGAGGGGGGGGCAGGGGGGTGAAGTTTGTGCTGAATCTATCTGCTAGCAGGTTGGCTAAGTCAACAGGAACAGTGTAAGTGATAGAATTAAGTACTAATGCAGTACAAACCTGGGCTTTTCCATGGAGGTTCCTGACATAACTGAAGAAGGCTTTGTGGTTTCCCTTTGTTTTGGAGGCTAGTTTCAATTCATAATTGGCTTTGGATGTTTTCACTAGTGATCTAACTTGCTTGTTGAGGCTAAGGAGGCAGTTTTTCCAATCTGGAATTTGTTCCTTTTTTTCCCTTGGACAACAGTTTCATTCTTTTGTTGAGGAGCAGATTTTAGTTCTGTTGGGTATGGCTGAGTCCATGCAGTTGTACAGGTGCTTGTATACTGCACTGGTGTACTGTTCAGTATAGTTACCTGCATCCTCTGAGGGTGGTGGTGGTGTGAAGCTACTGATACCCTCCCTTAGGAGGTTGCAGTCAGCTTTTGATATGTTTTATAGCCTGGTTATGGCTGGGGTGGGGTGGGGTGGGTGGGATAGAAACTTCGAATGAGACAGACCGATGATCTGATCTCAGCAGGGAAGAACATACTATGGGAGTGGTGCAGTGGCCACCCATGTTGGTGAGAATCAAGTTCAGAATCTTATCTCTCCTTGTGGGGGATGAGATGAACTGGTCTAGTGCATTAGAACTGATGAAGTCAAGGAATTGTTGAGTGAGTGCATTAGTGCAGGAATCGTTCATCCAGTCTATGGTGGGGTAGTTAAAGTTACCAAGGATCAGTTAAGGGGTAACTTGATTGAGTCAAGTTGATCCAGGTAGGAGAAGTGGGTGTCCTGAGTCATGGAGGGGGGTCTATAGCTGTTTATAACTTGGATGGATGTCTTGCCAACTGTCAGTTACATGTGGAGTAGTTCCAGTGCGTCATGCTGGCAATTCAGTGTGGAGGTGTGCCTGCCCTTAATGAAGATAGAAACTCCACCACCCTTAGTCTTCCTGACCTCATTTTGGGGTCGGAATGTGTTGAATGAGGTATAACCTGGTAAGGCAGGGATGTTCTCTGCGGCCATGAGCCAAGTTTTCATGACTGCACAAATGTCAGCATCTTCCAGTGTGAGGAGAGCCTCCAATGAGTGCATTTTCAGGTTAAGGCTTCTAGTGTTAAGCAGCATGACCTTCAATTTGCTTTTTGACAGATCTTCTATGTTGGAAGATTTGTCTTTGGGACATTGCCTAAAAAAGGCACAATGGAGGAGGCAAGAACCTTGGCCAGGATCCTTGTTGACCCTGGTGTGGGAGACATCGGTGTGTCTCACAACTGAGTCGCCAATGACTAGTATGTTTGGTTTATTGTTATGCCTTATAGGCTGTGCTGGTTTATTGTTATGCCTTTTGGACTATGTTTGTGAGAAACTGGTGTGTTCTCAGCTGTATGTGATATGTTTGGTGTTGTGTGTGGAAAGTTTGTGAGTGTGTTTTGGAGGTCTCTGCTAATTAGGTATGTTTTTATTAAGGACCACTGCATAGGTAGGCGTGTGTTGTGTTTGGCTATGTGATGTGAGTAGTGTGGTGAGTTGTGGTGGCAATCTCCTCTCTGTCAAGAGTACTGACTGTGGCATGAGAGAGCATGGATTCCAGGTTACTGATGTAGATGCATTTCTCACAAATAGAAGAATTATGTGCTAGGAGAAGTGGGCTGTCAATAAACATGAGGCAGTTGCTACACTGTCTCAGTATGCCCATGTCAACCAGGCTGCCAGGAGAAACTGATGGGAATTGTCCATAGTGTTCCGAATACTTGGATGGACTTATGGAGAGAGGGTTTTAATAAGGGTTTGTCCACAAGAGTGTACACCACAAAAACCTTCTTAAATTTAAAGTAACTGATCTGAAGCCCAAGTGCTAAAACCAAAACTAAGATGCTTCGAATAACACATACATTTAATCAGGCTACTAACAAGCAGTAATGTAGTACAACAACAGTACTTGAACACTTAAGAGCACGCAGCAAAGGAAAATAAGGCAATAAAGTAGGAAGAACACAATTACAGTAAAAGCAGCTGAATAAGGTGTATTTTTTTAGTAGAGATGGAGGAAACAGAAGATAGTTCAAAATTAAAAAACTAAAGGGTTTGACCTTCCCAAATGCTCTCTCTGTACACAGTGGACTGAGCTTTTCTGGTTGGTATCTGTGTTTTTTCAATCATGAAAACACGTGATTTAAATGAATAGTGAAAAACCTGTTTGGTAAATTCACTATTTTCCACTTTCTCTTTGTAAGTTAATTCAGCTTGTTTCAATTGGAGGAGGGGACTAGGGTATATATGACCTCCAACAATAAGACAGATATTTAGACTTTATTCTGAAAGGAGTCAGTGTTGGTATGATAAACATTAAATACTATTTAGTCTGGCATTTCACTAAAACAGATTAATATTAACAAATTGCTGAGTGAAGTTCTGAGAATATCCTACTGACTTTTGTCACAAGAGGTTCCTAGAATGTCTTGCAAAATGAGTGATTTTCATACTGATTGCCTTTATCTCAGACATTCACATTTTATTTATGTTGTCACTTACAGTGGCATGACAGGTAGTACATTAAACTTTTGAGGCTGTGGGTTCTATTCCCACAAAAAAATAAATAAATAAATAAGAGCCACAGCAAAGTAGAACTTCGTACAAATAAAAACTTAGCAGTAAATGAGTTCAACAACTTACTGTATAGCAGTAAGTTTAATAATACACAAACAGCAAAGCTTTTGGCTTCACAACCAACCCTTCATCAGTGCAAATTAAAATTACTTAATTACACAATCATTAAATACTCATTCCTTAAACAGCACAACCAAATGTAACATAAAAACAATTATACAATCCACTTGAAAACAATCAGTATAATTTCAGGCATAGTTGTTTTTGCTTAAGGACAGGTTTAATGGTTACAGTTTGATTTATACTTGGTGGGTGGTCAGCCTGTAATCATAAAATCCATTCATACTCTTGAAGTTCAAGTCTGTTATTTAGATCACCACCCCTTATATTCTTGTTAACCGAACCTGTCACCCTAAAATTAAAACTATGTGTAGGGCCATTGTCACTAATATGTTTACCTAACGCATTGGTTAAAACATTCCTTCTAATCTCTGACTTATGTTCAATTATCCTATCTTTTAACTGTCTAGTAGACTTACCAACATAAAATCTAGAACATACTTCACAAGTAGCAAGATATATGACATAAAT
>NC_056735.1:1869808440-1869928440 GCF_019279795.1 Protopterus annectens
TCCTCCTAAGACACCAATATCTTGCAAGCGGGTTAAGCACAGACAAATGACTGGTGCCAAAGCCATGGCCTAAAACTCAATGCCAAACAAGCATTATAATGCCCCTTGGGTAATTGTCAAACCAAGATAATTGCTCCATTGATAAAATAACCCTAAGAGCTGATCCAGTAGTAAGGGATCTGGGAACATATGTAGACAGCAATCTGGCCTTTGACCAACCCATAGCTGATTGTAAGAAAATCATTCTATATTGCCCAACTTATAGGTAAGAATGTAGAATCCTGGTCCAAGGAAGTTATAATACCACTCTACTCAGCCCTTATCAGACCTATCACTGTGTACAGTGCCCTCTTTGGCATCTACCTAACCAGACACTTACAACAATTGGAATGCTGACAAAGGTTTCTTACCAGGAGTATTCAGGGCATGAATTCCCTACCCTACATTGATTACTTAAAGGCTCTATCTCTGTATTCAGTCTCTTACTGCTGCTGAGAAGGAATCTTTGCCTGGCTTACAGGGCTTCCTCAGACTCAGCCCTGATGGATATGTTGCAAATGTGCAAAACAAACAGCACCAGAAACACTAGCTCTAGGAATCTGAACTTCCCTTGTGACATAACTAGAACATGCTGGAGAGACATATAATTGTCTCAAAGGATTCCCATGCTATGGAATAGACTCCTCATCCATGTAAAACAGAGTTTATCCCTGATCCTATTCAAATGAAACCTTGACAATTGGATCGGAAATTATAAATTTACCCCCCCCTCCCCATCTGGCCCCATGTCCCTTATGGACAGAGGCCATCAATAAGAAAAGTATTGTCTTAACTAGCACCACCTATACAAATCTCTTAGTAACATCCCCTACTAACAGCCCCCTGAATAGGTGCCCATAATACTTGGCATCCAAATTAGCTTGTAAGGGCCTAGTAACAATCTATGAACCTATGGAATCCAAGACAGAAAAAATAATTTACTGAAAAGACAGAAAGAAGAATGAAGCAACACACTTTATTCAATCATTTGCTGGGTAGAGGTATTACTTGAACTACCTATGGAAGGCAAACAAGAATGTATTTTACAATTGCCATACATGTTTTTAATGTGAGAACACATGTAAGTCCATAGCCAAATTTTAGGTAGTTTAGAACTTTAGTAGCAAATTCAAGTTGTTTGGGAGTGGATAGTGAAAGATCAGGTATGTTTTCCTTGTATTTTTAGGGGTCTACAAAGGAAATGGATTTATAACAGAGATACTGAGTGGTAAGGGTAAGAAGTCTTCAGAAGTCTTTGGCAGGTAATAAAGAACCTTGTCTGAAATTACACAGATATCTTCTGTGATGAGTTTATTGTAAGTGAACTGTTGGCAGATCTTATTTAAGTCCTCTTGGATGTAATTTCCAAAGTAATAAAATCTTTAGCAGGTAGCAGCAGATACTGAGTAAAAGGATATTAGCAGAGGAAGTGTTGATGAAACATAAAAAGAGTTTAGGCCAGGGTTAGAGCATTGGGTTACATCAGTTTTAAGGGAAGAGTATTTTTAAGCTGAACTTGGATATCAAAATTGAATTTATATAGGTTAACTATAACAACTATCTTTGGAGCAATTGAGGGATGTGTGTGAGAATCAATGTTGATACTTAGATTGGAAAAGTAGTAGATGATCCATAAAATCAAATATATTTTTGAGATTAACAAAAATGCCTACTGAGAACAGCCCCATAACAATAATGCTAAATATAAGCTCAGTGGGTTGGTATAGTAATCATGTTAAAGCATAACCAAAATCCATGCAGAAAGGTTGTGAGCATATGCTTTGGGATAAAATTTAGCAGCACAGTAGATCAGGCAATAATGTCAATTTTAGAATTTACATACCTTATATGAAAAAAATCTATCTGCCACTGGACCATTTAATTTTCAGTTTTTTTTAATCTTGTTAAAACCAACATGTAATTAAGCTATGAGACTACTATGAGGTGTTAAGATTGTATAAAGGGAGCATTTTGGTGGGCTGCCACGGTGGCGCAGCGGTTAACATTGTTGCCTCCCAGCAAGAGGTTCTCTGGTTTGATCCTTTCTGGGCTGCCTTCTATGAGGAGTCTGCATGTCCTTCCTGTGGTTGCATGGGTTTCCTCTGTGTGCTCTGGTTTCATCCCAAAGACATGCTGTAAGTGGATTGAACACTCAAAATTGGCCCTAGGTATGAGTGCATGCATGTGTGTGCCTTCTGTGGAAGGTTGGGTGCCAGGCTGGCAACTTGACACTGCAAAAACTCTACTGCCAATCATGAGCAGATAGGTGATCCACTGTGGCAACTTCTAACTGGGAAAAGCCAGAAGAAAGGGAGTATTTTGGTGGCTAATTCATCATTAAATTATTATAATTTAACAGAATAGTTGCTTGGGTTCATACCTCTCAACTGTCCAGATTTTTGCCTTATATTCTTGGTCTGTTCTCATAAAAGTTTGTTTTTCTGTCAAGTCATTGACAGACATTTGAGTTTCATATTTCATACCCTTCAGAAAAATCACGGTAATGCAAAACCTATTATTCTATCAACTTTCAAAGTTTGGAAGAGCAACATTTAAAAATTCTCCTTATCTTTGAGTCTTTGTCCCCCAGTTACTTATGGCTTTGTCTAGATATCTTGCTCTAAGGGGCTAGGAGGTATACCTGGGTTAAGTAGGCTCACGTCCATGGCAAAAAAAGACAGCACAGAATAAAGATGATGAGACATCAGAGTGAGAAAGTATTGTAAAAATATTGCAGAGATAATCCGACTACAGAAGTTCAACAGATATCAAAGATGGCAAACTAGGCCAGGAAGATGTGCTGAGATTTGAATTACAGCTAGAAGTACTTTTTCTTATGAAGACTCAATAATGAACTAGAACAGTTTTGTGACTGAAAAATTATTCTTATTTAAATAAAACAAAACAGCGCATTTAAATTAACTTTTTTTCTTGACACTTGACATTTATGGATAGAATAAGATGAGGTGGTCATAAAAAATGGTTCCAACAGTGGGTTGGGAGAAGCAGTTTCTGACATTCAAGCCATATGCTCTCAGACTTTTTTGTAAAATCATAGTAAGTAAAGATTAACTAGTTATCAACTATTTATTAATTAATTATTTACCACTTATTTATTACTTATGGTTATATTTGCATTAAGATTTCATAGAATATCTGTCTTTACACATTCAATGCACTTTATCCAATTTTGAATAGACAAATATATTTTGGTCATGAAACTTCTATATTCTTTATAGCAATTTATTGTTATTATGTGTTATATAGTATTCATAACCATGTCAGATAAGAACATTGACCATATCTGACTTTATGATAATATAAAAATTTATTTATTTATTTGTCTATTTATTTTATTTATTTACTTATTGCCAGAATGCATTTTTAACATTTATAATATCTACCATCTGATAAAACTTGTTTTAAGAAAGTTTATGAACAACTATGAATTTTATGTCATATATTATGTCATATATTAGGATGATATATGCAAAGTAAGTTTTAAATAATTTAAATGGACATCAGAATACGTTCATTATATCACATCAAGTCTTATACCTGTGTATTGCTTTAAATTTTTAAATTTTTAAAGAAACTGAATATTTAATAGCATAATTGAATTATTAGTCAATTAATCAATTGCACAAATGAATTATGTCTTCCTATAAAAACCCTGACTCTTTTTAGTTGTATATTGTCTGAAGAAGCATATCAGAGGATACGCGAAAGCGCTCACCTTTGTTTATTCCTTTCAAATAAATTGTTTTATTTTATTTAAAAACGTGGAGAGTCCGAAGTTTTTGCATTTCACTTTTAGTAAGTAAAGATTATTTGTTTTCGTTTCCTTAACCACAAGTTATAAAGAAGTAATTATCTCTATTATATCCAAAAACATGCCGGCAGGTGAAATGGTAATCCCTCTTAAATTGCTCATAGGTGTGTGTGTGTGTGTGTGTGTGTGTGTGTGTGTGTGTGTGTGTGTGTGTGTGTGTGTGTGTGTGTGTGTGTGTGTGTGTGTGTGTGTGTGTGTGTGTGTGTGTGTGTGTGTCTGTGCAACCTGCTATGGACTGGCATCCTGTCCAGACAATTGAGGACATTTTCTCTGACCACAACCCACTGTTTACTGGGATAGGCTTCAACTCTCTTATGACCTTGCATCAGAAAATAAGGGCATAAATGAATGAATGAATGAATGAATGGAGTTAATCCAGTTATTAAAATTCATCAGTTTGAGCCATATGCAAAAATTAAAAAGGTGTATCCAAAGCAAGCCCATTGACTAAGGGCCTTTCATTCTAGATTTCTCCAGGGTATGGTAAGGATTTCCAGGGATAAAAGTTTTAGAGTCAGAGTATGACAAAGCTATTATGTATTGTTATTACAGGTTTTACTCATGCCAGTATTTAGATAATTGAAGCATTGCATGGCTAGGTTTAAAGGTTTACTGGTATTGTGAAAAGGAACACTTGGATGTAGCCAAGATTATACATTGAAAACTCAGTTTTCCAAAACTGACTCATTGAGTTATACATTGATTACACTCTGCAGTCCTTCAAACAATTCAGGTTCAGGAACTAAGCAATGAATAGCATGTCAAAAAAAAACATAACAATAAGCAGCATTTCCAAGTTACTAAGACTTCAGATATGTAATATTAAATCAGGGTATGGGGTGCTTTGTGGTGCTGCATCCATCTCTATACCCATCAGTGACTGAAGATTCTGGCAATTTGTCTGTGATATTCTTTATCTAAAGTGAAGTGCTAACAAACTCATTCTCTGACAGAGAACTGATAAAGATAAATTAATGTGTGATGTGACTCAAATTGGCTCTTTAAATAGTAATGCATCTGTGTTATGAAAATATGTGCTTCAGCAGTGAATTATATTAAGTAATATACTATTGCTAGAGGTGTGTCTGTTTTGAGTCACAGGATGAGGATGGTTTCAGCATCAGCATTGGCATCTACCCCTTTTTTCCCATTTTGTATATGGGTGGCACATCACCAGTGGCCATTACCTGGAGCTAATCTTCACAGCATCAAGGGGCTAGCCTTGTTGTGGATATTGGCAGTTTAAACTAGCATTAAAGTTAGTTTCCAGGAAAAAGCATCTCTACTTACTATAAAAAAAAAAAACTTTCTTCATTGTGAAAATCCGTCAGAAGTGGGCTTCCAGTTTGTTACCTAAATATTAAGTGGATTCTTACATTATATCTTACCTCACAAGTGAACAGATTTTTGCAGAATGTCTGGATTTATGTCTCATATTTTTTGGTCTGTTTCTCGTGATGGTGTTCAGGCAAATCACTGAGGACTGAAGTCATTAAATAATGACATATTTTTGATACTTCTTCATATTCTTCACAAAATGCATGCTAATGGAAAACGTGCTACTCTACAAGTTTCTACGTTTATAAGAGCAATATTTAAAATCTGATTTTGGGCCTTTGGTCCCCCTATTATGTTTGGCTTTGTCCAGATTTCTTGTGATTAGATGTTCAGTATGATTCATGTTGCCACTTCATTCCAATTAACCTGGGTGAAAGCAATGCAGAATAACATACATATTTTGACATCTGCTGCATAAAAGAAAATAATTTTTACTCATGAGAAACATAATCACAAATGTATTACAAAAGCTGCATGCAAGAGTTTTAAAAGCTTTTATTTTCAATGGTAGCATTTTAAAATGTAAGCTATGAACAATTTCAGTCACCATCATGGCTTATACTTCAATGTAATTTTTGAAGGACATGCTATTGTCTGCTACCATCTTGTATGCATTGTACTTCTGAAACTAGTAATAAAATTATTTTGTGAAAAATGCAAAGATGAACACCACACAGGACACATGGATGACCTACTTCCAAAGCAACCAAATGCTTGCTGTTATTGTTAGATGTGGTTATATCACCACTGTTATTACTGCAACTTGCCTTGAAAAGCTGCAGCTGTAACACCACATGAAAAGCAAATGCTGCAGCTGAGACAAGCTCAGGATCTATGCTTTAATATTTCCACAGCACAATTATGAGGTATAATAGGTACTTAGTGCTTTCATGAAAGCAGGGTTCAGAAGTCATAACTGAAGCAATATGCTGTGTATATTTTGTTTTTAGGCACTCACAGCCTAATTAAAGAGAGCAGGTAGGCTATTTGCTCTTTAATCAACATATAGAATTGTAAAGATCTAATTCCATTCATTTTAAAGAAAACAAATGTTGGAATATGTGTACAGCATGTAATCATATTGTCCCAAATAGAAGGTATTGAGTGATTGATCGATTCATTCATTCATTTTCCTATACCTACTTGATTTGCAAAATTCGAACTTTAAAATATAGTCTAAAGGAAGAAGTGCCCCTGAGAACATCTCTAAATTTCAGGCAGATGTGCATTTTAATGAAGTTTAGCAGGACAGAAATGTGTTAATTTATTAACTCTATTCAATAGTAATAATAATACTAAGGGTATAGAATCTTTTACATTGTTGTTTATTAAGGCTGTGTCTAATGATGCTATATGGATCTGTTCACATTCCTGTGCAGTACAAGTCTCAATATCCGCAGCAGATTTACAAGTAACTACATTAGGCTTAAAAATGAAAACTGCATCATATCAAAAACTAAGTGCTTTCAGTGGCTCAGTAGGTCACACACTAGTGTTTAGTGCTAGAAGATCAGAAGACTGTGGGTTCTATTCCCCTGCAGGTTACTTGGATTAATTTTCCAGTACTGACGCTGCAATGCAACACATGTCCCAGTTATTCTCATTAGGGGTAATACATAATTATCGACCATGGGATGGATAAGGCCAGTGTCTAATTAAATGGGATAAAAAGGGGACTTGGCTAGGTATAGCTTATTCTGTCTACCACTTACCTCGTTCCTTCCCTCCTCTAGGGTGCCCCACTTCTTACTAACCTAAAGTCTTCTCTAAAGACAAAACTTTCTTCCTGCTTCAACAAAATTGCCAAGTTTGCTACAGGCTATAAATCCTCCACCCACCACTGTAATGCCCTCCTCAAACTAAACTGTCTTGAACTCCCCAATCACCTTTCCTACATTCAACTCACCCATGCCCACAAACTTATCTTCAACCCCTCTCTCTTCCCCTCCCTTGCCTCCTCTCTCAAAATGCATCTTCCTGATAGACTTCCAAGATCCAACAACCAGAATCTGATTGAAGTCCAGAAGCCTACCCGTCCACCTGGTAAACATTTACTATCAGTCTCTCTAGCACTCCTTTGGAACTCGCTGCCACCCCATATTTGTACCACCCACACCCACCTTACATTTAAGAACTTGCTTCATTCTCATCTCATATCCCTCTGGAAATGTTCCTGCTTTTACCCCACACAACTCCCTCAGCATTGCACCCTGTTCTCTCACTCTCCCCTCCCTCTCTTCTTAAACCGCACACCAAGCTAATATCCATCCTAACTCACCTTTCTCTCCACCTCCTAACTTTTTACTCTACTTCTTCTTATTATTCCCTTTTCTCTTTTTTCTTACTTCTACTCTAAATGCTTCCTCTCCCTCTTACCCTACTATAACTCTTATATGATTCCCATGTGAATCTCCTCTGCCCCTACTGTTATATCTCCATTGTATGAACAACTGCATTTGTACATATTTGCTAATGTGTTTCTTAAAAAATATATTTTTTTAAATTCCTACTGTACATTGTAATTTTTAATATTATGTTCTTCAACTATATTACTATATTATGCAATTGCATATGATTTGTTTGCACTATATAATGTCTTTATGGAGCGTTTCTCCCCAGGACTCCATTGAAAATGGGCTCTTCTCAGCCCAATGGACTATCCTGGTAAACTGTACAATAAATAAAATAAATTATAAAATGGCCTGCAAGGGCAGACAGCCTGGTGTGTTAAACTTAGGCCCATCTGCCTGAGAAGTTGATAGCTCAGATGGCTGTAAAAGATCTTATAGCATTTATCAAAAAAGGAATAGGGAAAGTTCCCTGGTGCCCTGGGCAGTTTTTCCCTAGTCAGTAAGAGTACCACCTTGGACCCCCTCCTATAAAGAGAATACTGTCCTAAATGGAGCTAACCCAGTGAACAAAGGATAAAAAATAAATAATAGGAGGACTTTTAAGTAACAGTTATTTGAAAGAATGATAACTCTAATACAATACTTCAAATACTGCAGAAGTCTGAATCATACCTGTCAACCTCTTAGAGCAAGAAATCTGGGAAAAGCCATAAAATAAAAGTGAGACAAAGACCCAAAAATAGGGACAATGTTTAAATATTGCTCTTTTAAACTTGGAAAGTTGATAGAATAACAGGTTTTGCATTACCATGGATTTTCTGAAGGGTATGAAGTCTGAAACTCAAATGTCTGTCATTATTTTCTAGCTTCAGTTTTTAATGATTTGCCACTAATTTGTCAGAAAATCACAATTTTATAAAAAACAGACCAAAAATATGAGGCAAAAATCCAGACATTCTGCAAAAATCTGTACAGCTGAGAGGTATGCTGTACTTTTTAAAATCACTATGCTTCAATATGACTAAAATCAAGAAACAAAATGTTTCAACTAGTAAAGACATTTCTTGGCAGTTGGTGGGACAAAAACTTTTTAGATAAAATATTCTTTCTAAGGAAAATAAGTTACTTAAGTTTCAAAATCCTTATTACCCACATAAACTACACTTGCAATGGAAAAGCAAATATTTTGTTAGAAAGCCATTAGTTGCAGTTATTATTAATGATTAAGTTTGTCTTATAAATATTTCCCATAATCAAGTATATCTTCGCTATTCAAAAATGTCAGTTAAAAAGCTAGTTTTAAGTAAATCTTGAGATTTTGTTTCAAGCACAGAAGGTTCAAAGTTAAATCTTCTACAGCTGAAATTTCTGTTTGCAGTGCTTAGAGCCTGTGATCCTTCAGTGGCTGAGAGCCATACATGGGCTCACTGGCTACCCCGGTGTCTGCTCCAAAAGCATGCTCAGGTATGCACATTGCCTCGAAGTGGACATACTCACTATAGGTCAGCTACACTGAGCTGTTCAGTGCTAACACACCTCCCATACTGCCCCTAAAACGAACACAGCACTTGGAAATAATCACCATGTGTGAAAGTCTGTCATCCAGACAGTCAGTTGCTAGATATTTCACTATGGTACTGACAAGTATAATGCTTAAAATGCAGAAGGACACATACCAGTTCAATGGTAAAGTAAAATATAGACAGAATGTGAGACCTGCTCTGTTAAGGTGATTGGTGGCACAAACTGCTTCCCTTGGAGCATCCACGGAGGGGATTGTAACTGCCTCCTCTGGTAGTGTGGTCTGTGGGCAGGCCCGGGTCCAGACATGTAATGGATGTAGACTGGATGTCCCATGTAAAAAGCCTTTGCACAGTACACACACACACAGACACATACACACACAGACACACACACACACACACACACACACACACACACACACACACACACACACACACACACACAAACACGACATCAGTGTCACAGAATGTTATAAAGGTTGATGCCTCATCTTTGTCACAGGACAAAATGACCATTGTCACTTAGTAGTCACCCTAAATACAAGGCTGCCAATCATACCTCCCATGACATATTACCTCATCATTGTAGTATTGCAGTCAACTGTCACTGTGCCCACCCATCACTTACACTGAATGTGATCCTGCTTACCCTATGGTAATGGTAATGACTGATGCACAATGTTACTGGACCATGCACTGACAAGAATAGCCTGACTGTAATACTGGATGCATCATTTTATTCTGTGTGACACTGTTGAATTATGCTTGTCATGACCTGAAACTGTCAAACATATGCCACAGCTTTGACAATACTGCAATATAGTGTACCCATTGCTACCTAGGCCATGTATGTGCTGCAAATGCTTTGTCATCTTCATCATTCTCCACCTTGGCATATACCTGCTGCTCTGTCTGATACAGCAGGTAGTGCACCTCTGGCATCTGGTTGTGCTATCTGTTTCTGTATGATTGCTATGCAGCATTGTTTATGTAACATATATCTTGCTGGGATGTCTGGAGATGACTAGGTAATTGAATTAGCCCTTTTAGCTATCCAAAGACCTGTTCTATGATATTTCATGTCTCAACACAGGTGGCATTTAGGATATTTCCTCCATGCAGAAGTGTAGCTAAGGGGTGGCAATGGAGATGACTGCCCTGGGCATAAGTTACTAGGGGAGGTGCAATTGACAGAAACAGATGTGGTAGCATTGTAGCATCAGAAATCATGAAATGAATGATGCTATGATGTAGTTGCAGTCATGGCTGAACCTCTGAATTGCGTTGTGTGTGGCATTCTAATAAGTCACTTGTTATGTCTGCAACATTTTGGACCTCAGTTCAGACAGAGATACAGAGAGGACCTTTTTTCAGTCCTCATATAGGTTCATAGGTTCATAGGTTGGTACTAGGCTATCAGCCCTAGGGCCTATACAAGCCTAGCCATAACAATTCCCTGGCTATTTCTTCCCACACTATTTACTTCCCTGGACCCCTGTCTAGCAGGGCGACTGACGTGATCCCCGGGGTGAATTTCCTTTCTCCCATCCAATCGTCAAGGTTCCTTTTGAAGAGGACCAAAGAGGCACTCTGCTTGACATGTATGGGCAATCTATTCCAGAGTTTGGGAAGTCTCTGGGTCAGGAACCTATCCCTCCAGCATGTTTTGTTTATTGTGATGACAAGGTTTAGATCCCTGGAGCATGTGGCTCTGAGGGATTGGGATTTCTTTAAGTGTAGCATGTCCAACAGCTCTGGGTTTGACATGGCCTTGTATGTTAAGCAAAGATCGCCTCTGAGTAGACGATATGCGTCAGAGCACAGCTGGAGTTTTTTTAAGGTGGTCAGCGTAGGGCATCTGCTTTAGGCCTGTGATTCTTTTAGTGAGGTATTTCTGTGGCCTTTCCAGTTGTTGCAGATGTCTTGAGAGGTACATACCAAATGGGGCATTGTATTCTATAATGGGTCTAATGAGGGATGAGTACAGTGGGACAATGACCTCCTTTTTTCTGGATGAAAAGCCCTTAGTGATGAGGTGTGCCACATAGAAGGATTTCCTGACTGTTGTGGCGATGTGGTTATCGAAGGTGAGACCACTGTCCACCTGTGTCCCTAAGTCTCTTATCAAACTTTCGGTGTTTAGTGTACTGCCACCTATATGGTAATTCATGGATACATGTTATTTCCCAAAGGGGATAACTATACATTTCTTGGCATTGAGCCTGAGCCCATGGCTCTGGCACCAAGCATCTGTTTCTGTAAGGCCCTTTTGTGGACTATCCACATCATTTGGGGATTCAGTAATGGCTCCCAGTTTGCAGTCATCTGCAAACTTTGTTATCCAGAGTTTCTTAGTGTTGGCCTGTACTTCAGAGAAGTAGATGCCAAACAAGAGCGGTTCCAGGACTGAACCCTGAGGTACTCCACTTGTCACTTGTCTGGAGCTGGATTTGGAGTCGGCTACTTTTACAGTGTGGGTTCTATCAGTAAGCCAGCTAGCAACCCATTGGGTGACGTAGGGATTAATGCCCAGCTTAGTAAGTTTATCTATGATTCCAGAGTGGGGGATGGTGTCAAAGGCCTTGGCAAGGTCTAGATAGGCTGTGTGGACCACCTTACCCTTGTCCATGGCTCTGGAGACTGATTCGAAGAAGTCAATCAAGTTCAGGAGACAAGATCAGCCTTTCACGAACCCAAACTGGGTGGGGCCCAGTGTTTGAAGGTTGCCAATTTCTTTGTTTATAAGTTCTTTGATAATACGCTCCATGGCCTTGCAGATAAGGCTTGTCAGACTGATGGAATGGTAGTTTCCGGGATCCAAGGTGGATCCCCCCTTGTGGAGTGGGATAACTGTAGCTGTGCTCCACTCAGTGGGCACAAAACCTGAGGTGAGGCTATGATTAAACATGACACTTAGGTGAGGTGCCAGTTCATATTGTAGTTCATGTAGTACACAGCCCAGGATGTCATCTGGTCCCATGGATGCTGTATTCTTAGCTTTGGAGAGTGCGTTTTTTTTACCTGTGTGGCTGTTATTACCAGAATTTGGCAATCTTCCGGTATTGAGATGGGCCATTTAGGGGGTGAGAGGGGGTGAAGTTGGCACTGAATCGATCTGCCAGGATATTGGCAATATCCCTGGGATCAGTATATTTAATGCCATTCTGTTTTAGCTCAGAGCAGATCTGAGCATTGCCATTTAGATTCTTGACATAGTTATAGAATGCCTTGTTGTTGTCTTTGGAATCTTTGGCAATTTTATTTTCGTAACTAGCTTTGGAGGATTTTATGAGGGATCTCAGTTTCTTACTGAGGCTGGTAAGGAAGTTTTTTGCATCCTGGGATTTCCCTCTTTTCTGCAACAGTTTCTTCCTTTTGTTGCAAAGTTTGTTTATGGCAGGGGACCACCAGATTGGCTTCTTTTTTTTGGATGAGAGCATCTTGGTTCTATTTGGGATGGCACAATTTATGCATGAGTGGATGTGCTCGTACAGTGCCTTAGTGTAGGATTCAGCAGTTGAACTTTCAGCTCCCGTCTGCATGGGTGTCATGAAGTTTGTCATTTCAGACTTGAGTAGCATGAAGTTGGCTTTGGAGAAGTTTTTTATGGAGATTTCCTTACTGGGGGGTGGGGGTGGGATGTGGATGTTAAGGGTGATTAGCTTATGGTCAGACATGACTAACGAGGGGGTGACCATAGGTGTGGAACATCGATTTCCCATGTTGGTAATGACCAGGTCTAGGATATTGGAGCCCCTGGTGGGACTATGGATTAGTTGATCCAGGGCGTTGGAATTTATGAATTCCAAGAACCGTTGGGCAAAGGTGTTGGTACATGAGTAGCTTTCCCAGTTAATGGCAGGGTAGTTAAAATCACCCAGTATTAGGGTGTTTGGTTCTATCTTAATATTTTCCATTATGTTTAGAAAGGTGTAGTGAGAATCTTGGGGTATGGTGGGGGATCTGTAGCAAGCTACAATTTGGATTGCAGTCTTACCTAGTGTTAGTTGCACCTGGAGAATTTCAGATGCATTGTGTTGGGCAACTAGCCTGGTGGTGTGAATATCCTTGGTGAATATTGACACTCCTCCACCTTTAGTGTTTCGGTCCTGCTTTGGTGGCCAAAAAGTGTGGTAAGAGTTGTAGCCTGGTATTGCAGGGGTGCTCTCTGGAGCCTTGAACCAGGTCTCAGTTACTGCACAGATATCGATGTTCTCCATTTTTAGGAGTGCCTCGAGAGAGTCATTTTCAGGTTTAGACTTCTAGCATTGAGTAGCATTACCTTCAGATTTTGCATGCTTGTACCTGTTAAGGTGGTGGTTTTGTTCTTTGAACTTTGCCTAAAAAAGACAGTATATGGCTGGCAAGAGCCTTAGCCAGTAACCTGAATCCCAGAGGCGACAGGTGCAGACCATCTCTGGCAAATCATCGTGGTCTGTCAATCATGTCATCCCAGGCAGACAGATACTGGATCCCCTTTGAATGACACCAGAAGCTTAGCCAATTGTTGAAGTCAATCATTTTGTCCTAATATTGTGGTATCATTCTGGGCGAAGGCAGGATGCTACTCAGGGCTACGGTCATACCTGCCTGGGCCACATGATCCGAGAGCTCTTCCATGTCTCTTTTCATGTCGTCCAGGGAGGCACGTCTCAAGTCATTCACTCCAACATGGACAATGACAGAGTCATATTTGTACTTGTTGTGGAGTGACTTGAGTGCATGCGTTATGTGGCGGATCCTGGCACCCGACAGGCAGCTGACTATAATTTTCTCCTTGTTCAACCTGGTGCGAGGGACATCAGTGTGCCGGACTATAGAGTCACCTATGACTAAAGTGTCAGGTACATTGTCTTGCCTTAGGGGCTGTTGCTGTGTGGCACACAGGTGTTTTGAACTATGTGACACTTTGGTTGTGATTGGTGTTTGTTTGCGTTTCAGCTTCAGAGGTCCTTGTTGCTTGGGCAAGTTACAGTTAAGGGCCTCTGCATATGCGGATTTAGTGTTGCTATATGTGGGTGTTGGTAGTGTGGGTTTAGAAGGGCTATGTGTTGCTTGAGGTGTAGTCTGGGTGTTAACCTTCTCCTCTTGACTGTCTAGCACAATCTTGGGTGGAGAGAGCTTTGCTTCCATTTTGGATATGTAAGTGCATCTCTCACAGGTTGTAGTGTTGGGTGGTAGGAGGAGAGGGTTGTCTGTGTACATGAGGCAATTGCTGCATTGCCTCAGTATGCCCAGATTCGCCAGGTGGACAGGAGAAATCACCGGAAGCTGACCCTTGGACATGCATGGTTTGATGCTTTTTTTTTTTTTTTTTAGGAGAGAAGACCTTTTTTTGATCCTCATTTCAAAGAGATGTAGTGCTTGTTCCTTGACTTAGAGTTGAGACGGTGCCAGATCAGTGAACTGCACCGAGTCCTAGATAAGATAGCTATGGCTCTGCCTCCAAGGTTTGTGGATTATATATTGGGGCCATAAGCTATAGTTACAGGCATACCTCTCAACCTTTTAGAGCAAGAAATCTGGACAAAGCCAGAAATAATGGGGGAACAAAGGCCCAAAAATAGGGACATTTTGTAAATATTGTTTTACAAACTTAGAAAGTTGATCAAATAACAGGTTTTGCATTAGCATGAATTTTCTGAAGGATATTAAGACTGAAAATCAAATGTCTGCCATTATTTTCTGACTTCAGTCCTCAGTGATTTGCCAGTTATTTGCCAGACAAATTCAATTTTATGAGAAATGGACCAAAAATATTAGTCAAAAATCTGGGCATTTTGCAAAAATCTGGACAGTTAAGAGTTATGGTAACAGGGAAATTTCAGGATAGACAACAAAACACAAGAAACATGTTTATATGGGTCCTTCAACCTATATGCACATCTTCTGTATATATAACTGGTTATGCCTGTAATGTGTCTGCACTTGCTGACATGACAAGAAGTCCCATGGGTTATCACCTTGCAGGAGATGATGGTGTAGTCACACATACAACAAACATGTGAATCATGTGAAATGACTGCATAGTGCATGGACACCTTATTCATAGTACTCTCTGCTTTCCATACCACCTAGCAGTTCAGGGAGTTGTAGCCCTTCATATTGATTTATCTTTGTAAATCTGATGCAATTAGGGCCCTTTATTCTCACACACATACAATATATGGCACTCAGGGCCTCAGGGAGCCATGTGGTGTCGTAGAATGCATGCATGGTGCCATTCCTCTCCTCTGTTGTCCTTGGAACACAGAAAAGTTCATCCTTATATTGAAGCATTATATTGAGGAAATGAATAAGTACATGTATATGTATATGTATATGTATATGTATATGTATATGTATATGTATATGTATATGAGAGAGTGTGATATGTCTAATGTGTCCCCTATAGGCCACTGGAAGATCCCTGGAGCTAGGATTGTAAGAGTGACACATACCTTGGTGTCCAAAGGAGATGACATGTCATGCATACATCTTGATTCCACATGTGAGTGACACAGGTTGACAAGATCTGTATTACTATCCCTATCCACTTTAAAATAATCTACAATTTGCCGTTTGGTGAGGTGGCGGCATAAAAGGTGCTATCTGTATCTTCAATCTTGGTGCAGATGACTGTGCTGGGCAACACAGTTAGCATTTTCAGCAGCAGTGACTACTACTAAATGCTTGTGTGCTATATAACTGCTATCCTAACTTCCTACATGAACTCTGACAATATGAGTGTTCAAAATGCATGCCTGCAGTGAGGCAGTGATGTCATTATATAGGTCTTTGGAATAATGTTGCCATCTTAGCTGCATACATTTTTATATAGGTCTTTGAAATAATGTTATCATCTTGGCTGCATAAGTTTCCATATTGTGTTTCCTTTAATTACCTTCACTTGTTCATTTGTACCTACTTTTGTAGTCATTTACAGATGTGGTATTTTGTACAGTTTTGAGATTTGCATTGCTGTGCTCTGCGTACCTCTACATTGCCCCTACCCTCCCTGTGCATGGATGATTTCCATGCAGTTCTGTCTTGCACATTGAGCTATTTTACTATAAATTCCATTCTGATTCTTTCTAAGAACCTGTTCCAGTTTGTACCTCTAAATTGTGGTCTGTATAGGTATATAGGACAAAAAGTCATGTATTTTCACATTCCTGAGCAACACGACTTGCATCATCATATCTTGTTTTGTAGGTAGGTCACTAATCCATTTGATGTTTAGTGCAAGAAAGGAAGTAATGACTGAAGATTGTTAATACAGTTATGTTTTTGCTATGTAAATTTTTGGAAGCAAATGGGGAGGGAATTATGCAGGAAAATGTTACATTATAGGTTCATAGGTAAATTTTAGGCAAACAGTCTGCAGACCATTGCAAGTTGAGCCAATTATCCATATTCAAGCATTCACTCCAGCCTCAAGGAGGGCAACACAGGGCAGACTAGAGGAGAATTTGAGGCTACCCATCCAATTATCTAAGTTTACCTTGAAGATGGCAAAGGTGCTACTTTGCTTGACATTTAGTGGAAGTTTGTTCCAGAAGTAGGAGATATATTGAGGTATGACTTTATCATGTCATGTGTCTTATTTGTATGTTAATGAAGGGTTAGGGATTTGAAGGACCATTTGTTTTGTGAAGGAACAGAGGTTATAGATGATCAGATCTTTGATCAGTCAAAAGTCTAGACATTGGATAGCTGCTATACATTTATTTTTGAAAGCAGATCAGGCACATTGTTGCCTGAAATCCTGGGTATAGTACTGAGAAAACTGAAAAGTTTGTTTGAAATACTTTCTACGTTGTAAATGTGTTCATTTCTTTCCAGCCACATGGGATATTTTTAGAGGTGTGGGTGAAAGCAATATCTGAGGTGATTGGTTTAATGAGAAGGGATGACTTTATTTCTTGGAATGTTAATGGCCTAAAATATTCAACTAGGTTATAGCATCTAACTGTTTTCTGCATTGTAGTCATTTAAATGTCTGTTTCTTAGCTAGCTTGTTTGCATGTCCTGTTATTTTTCACTTTTGACTATTGTAGTGTGGTTTTACATCAAGAAGGCTTGGGACTGCATTCGAGCAGCTGGGAATCACAGAAAGGCTTCAAATGGAATGCTTTCATTGGTCAGTGGGCTAATTAGTCTGTTTAGTAAGTCTTCTCTTCTTCTATAAATATGAGCATGTTTGCAATTCTCTTGCTTATTTCTACAGAGCTCACAAATGCCTGGTGTCCACACCAATGATTTCTGAGTGTTTGACTTGAATTCAGTCCCATCCTTGCAGAGATAAGTACTTTAAATTGAATATTTGCAGTTTTATCAGTTATTTAAGATTACTACTGCTGCATTTATTTTTTTTTGTATTTTTCTTTAACATTGCAAAGTACTATTGCTTTTCACTGACATTGCTTCTGGTTCTGCTACATTGTAGTCATTTAGAAAGTGTTTTCTAGTTAGTTTGCTTGCTTGACTTGTTAATATTAACTTTGGGCTATTTCTCGTATGGTTTTACATTAAGAAGATATGAGGCTGCATTTTAGTGACAGTAGATGGTAGCTTGATTTGTCTGAGCTAGGGATCACACAGGAAGGCTTTAAATGATATATTCATGGGCCAGTGGGCTATTTAGTCATGTTTTCTGCCTCTATGAAGTTGGAAAGTTTATGCAAAACTATTCGTCATATAGACATTTTTAGAAATGCCTTATATAGACAGAGGTACCTACAACTGACATTTCTCTATAAAACTACCCTCAAAACTTCCTCAGTATTCACTTGTGAAAAGAGCTACTAGTTTGCGCAGTGATAAACATTGCCCCACGAGCTTAGTGTTATATACTCCTGATTTCACTCTGTATGTTTATGGCAACCTTTTGATCACATAACAAGAACATGTAAGCATGGATTTGAACTTTCCTACTATTGCTGCAGTCAGCTTGGTGGATACGAGCAACCTGAGGTAATGTAATAATTATCTCATGTTTACTGGCAACCAACTAATTCTTTAACAAACTGATATTTTATGCAAAGATGTATTTATACAATGTCACTGGAGGCATGTCTCTCACATGCAAACACTCATAATACCAATCAGGTTGTCAGTAATGCACACACTACACCCACCACACACAGCATGGACCAGACACATAAACTGACATGTACTGAGGCTTTTAATGTAATGTTCCTACACCTGAAAGACCCCCCAGACATTACACCTACAAGACATATCCTCAGCAATCCCAAAAGCAATCTATCAAAACAAAGCTCACCACAACACATACAGCCACATGTCATGGAGCCTCAACTTCTAAGCCCATAAGGCAAGCCACTGCCAATATTTTGGGCATAGGAAACTCCACTGTAAACATGCAGATATCCTGTTTACCAGGCAGAATAAGGATAAAATCATGGTCAGCTGCTTATCATGGACAAGGATTTTCCAGATCACATATGTATTCAGGTCAATGAACCACAGGTACCAGTATGACTCAGTCATAGTTCATGTAAGTGTAAATGACCTGAGATGTAACTCCCTGGATTATATGAAGAAAGACACGATGGAGCTCTCAAACTACATGTCCCAGGCTGCTATGAGATTAGCATTGACCAGCATTATACCTTCTCCAAGGATGATGCCACAATATGAAGAGAAGTTTGGCTTAGTTTTTGATGTCACTCTAAAGGGGTATAATATTTGTCGGAATGGGAGGATATGGTCATTGAACCACTCTGCTTTTCCAAGGATGGTCTGCATTTGTCCCCTCTGGGCTTTTGGATATTGGCTAAAATATTATCCTCCTCCGTGGTGCCTTTTGAGGCAATACCAACCTGATAAACCTTCCAGCATAGCAAAACCAACCCAATGAAATCAGAAGATGCTATTGCTGAATGCCAGCAGTCTAAATTAGAAACTCCCTTCCCTGCAAGCTCTCCTCACCCTGGACAATGCAGATGTTTGTGCAGTTACTGAGACATGGTTTAAAGGTGCGGAGATCCTCATAGCAATGCAGGACCATAATGCCTTCTACTCATTTAGACCAGCTACTGAACAGAAAATGACTAAAGGTGGCTAAGTCTCAATTTAAATCAAAAACAAATATACCTGAGGGATGGTCAAACAGTATAACATGTTTGATCTTCTCCATGGCCAAGGCACAGTCCCATATTATAGCATTGCAAGCTATAGGTGTTTATTATATTAATCACTGCTGCAGTAGCTATATGGTTTATATCTTATCAAGGCTATATCAGTCAGTCGGCTTTCAAAGCTTCAGGACACCTTCCATGTATCCAAACTGACAGACAGCTAAGCTGACTAAAAGACAAGTTTAGGTGCCAAGCCCTTCAGAGCTTTACTGCCACCAAAGAGTAAACTCCTTTGATGCTTTTGAGGATCGGCGGTTGGCTTGTGCTTTCCTTTGCTTATTAATTATATTTTCCTCTTCAAGAAAGTTATTTTAAAGCTAGTAGTTTGTGTTTAAATGGACTGTCATGAGACTGTACTGTACTTTTAAACAGAAGCTTCCTTTTTTTCCTGTCAGTTTAAAAGTTATTTCAAGTAACTGAAAACTACTTTTCTGTGGAAAAAAAAATATTTTATTAGTACGGCTGGTACAGTGTCTTAAAATTATTTTTACCATGCTTGTTTGGGAAAAATGACCTTTAAAGACTTTTTATTTTTACTGGTATTTGCTGCTTGTTTTCTCTGGGAAAGAAGCACCATTTTGGCTTGACCATGGAACAGATTGTTGATCCCACAGCTCATACATCTTCCAGCCAAAAAAAGAAAAAGTTAAGCAAACAGCTTTTGCCATCACAGCAGGCTAGCAATCAATTTGCCTGAGCCACAGATGGGTGACTCTGCTGTGGCCATTTGTTGTACTTCAGACCACTCATCTTTACCCCAAATCCCTCTGGTGTAGCACCTACAGCCAATATGGAATAGGGGTTAGCCACATCATCTGTGGCAGTTGGGGCCCCCTCACTGGGCAAGGGAGAGACACTCTTGTCAGTCTTGGGAGAGGGAACAGGGAATGCTTCCTTGTTTTGTCAGAATGTTGTGCTCATCTTAAGTGAAGCTGTTGCCGCCACTAATAACAATGTTGGCCACATTATTTTTCTGTCAAAAAGAAGCAGAAAACTAAGAAAGTGTCTACTCTTTCTCAAATTTCCTTAGGCAGTAGTTTACTCGGTCTGATGCAGGGTTTAATTCAGGCGATTGATTCTTATTACAAAATAGTTTCTGGTAAAAAAAGAAGGATACTTCCTTTCCTAAAGAGATTAAAGATTCTGAATCTGGACAGGAAGATAAGGAAACGGATGCAGGGTTTTCTCATCAGATTTCTTATTCAGACTCAGAGGAGAGCTCAGTTTCTGACCTCCATATGTGATCTCTCTTTCTCTGTGACTATTTCTAGAATGTACCAGTGTTGTCGCCTCACAGTAAGACGTTGTCCTGTTCGATTCTCAGCTAGAGCGTCTTCTGTGTGGAGACATGCGTGAATGGGCGTACCTTTGTTGAAGGTTGTGCGTCAGAACTGGCAACTCAGCACATAAATTCTACTGCCAATCATTAGCGGACTGGAGTTCCACTGCGGAAACCCCTAACTGGGAAAAGCCGAAAGACACAACAACAACAACCAGTGTTTTCAGGGGGAGAACACTGAGATTTCTCAGTCCCTGAGAAAATACTATGAACTATTACAGAAGGAATTTCCAGAACTTGCACCCATTCCTCCAGTTTTATCTGTCTTGGAGGGCATGTGTGCTACTGCCTGCAATTTTCCTGACAATCAGCCAGCTACCCCTAAAAAGGCAGATAGATGTATAAAGTTCCTCAGTCTTTTAAGTTTTTATACACTTTTCTCAAACTTGACCCAGCAGCTATAGCTTTAGTTAATCCTTCTGCTACTAAACACTTAGTTAATTCCAATCTTAATATTTCTGATAAGGATGGGAATATTTTTTATAAGTATGGGGAAAAAGTGTGTGCTTCTGCAATTTTGATTATCAGAATTTTGAATTGTCATGCTCATATGTTAATGTTTGTCCTGACTAATTGTGAAAGCATGAGGAATGTTTTGTCTGTAGTTTCTTCTTATGTGGAAAATCTGCTTTAAATAATTTAATTTCTTGGTTTACTATCATATATTCAAATTCACTGTGTTCGAATGTTCAGATGTCCAAACAACATGTTCGAAAATCAGAAGACCGAACACAGTAAATTCCGAACTAAGCATTTCACTAAAGTTGAATGTCGAACATGTTGACTTTACTGAAACACTCACATCCGCTCAGCATTAAAACACACTTTTTGCAGGGGGAGCAATCCCCCCTGCACCCCCCTACTTATATATACAAACTCCCAGATCGCACTACATGAAGGAAAGGGTACATTTCCCGATCCCCACTTTAGTGCAATCTGCACCACAATGTCCAACCTTGTAATAGCGAATGTTTGCTATTACAAGGTTCGACACTGTGGTGCTTGCATTTTCAGATATGCAAATTAGGTTTCACACATATGTCACTTCAAACGCAGTCAATTCAAATATATGATAGTAAACCAATTTCTTTCATTGTTCAAGTCACTATTCATTGTATACAGAGTGAGTATGACTTTGTTAATACTTCTTCAATGACTATGGCTACTACTATTGTTTTGAGGTGGATTGCATGTCAACATTCTCAGAACATCCCAGATGATGTTAAAAATGAGATTTTAAATTATTCTTTGGACACAGATGGAGTTTTTGGCCTCTCTGCTGCAGTGGTGATCAAAATGTGGGATGAAAGGGGTAAGCTGATACAGGGAATCTCTAAGATTTTTCAACCCTCCTTTTCCAAATTTTTCAAGGGATTATGAAGATCATTTATCAAGATTACAGATGGCAATGGAGGAACTTCTTCCTTTCCATGGGGTAATTCCTCATCCTCCAGAACAGATACTTTTATTTCCACCTCTCCTTCATCACATACTCTCCCACGGAGTGATAGAACTAGTTCCTCCTTCCCAAGTAGGAAAAGGGTTTGATTTAAGGATTTTTTTAATGCTAAAGAAAGAAAATGCTTGAAGACCAGTTCTAGATCTTTCTTTCTTAAGCCTGTTTGTGATTGAGCCCAAATTCAAAATGATGTCACTTCACAACGTGCTACCTCTACTTCCTCATTCAAGTTTCCTGTTAATACTAGATTTAAAATATGCTTATCATATCCCTCTTCATTCAAATTTCAGGTGTTTCGTAAGTTTTTGTGTATATGGATCATGATATCAGTTCTGCCTTACAATTTGGACTATCCATTGCACCAGGAGTGTTCACAAAGTGTCTAGCTCCAGTTTTAGCTCATTGCAGGTGAGGAGAAATGCACATTTTTTCCATATTTAGATGACTTGCTCATCTTTGCACAGTCTTTTTCAAAGTGTCAGGTATCTCCTTTTGGAGTGATAGATCTCTTACACAAGCTGGGATTCCAATATACCATTCAAAAGTCTTTCTTGATTTCTTCCCACTGGATTGTGTTTCTGGGATGCAACTAAATGCCACTGTTTAAAAAGCTTTTCTTTCATAGGAAAATATATCTATATTTATTTCTAATTCTAGGGTTTTCACCTCGGACTTAAGTCATTGTGAGGGAGTACATCAGGATTTGGGGGTCTCAAGGCTTCTGTGATTCTTATGATAGCCCTGGCAAAACTCCACATGTAAAAGATAGAATGGTATGTAAGGTATCTTTGAACCCAGCACCAAAGCCATTTGTATTTTCAAATCCCAGTTCTGGAATTTTTCAGAAGGGAAATCACCAGGTGGCGACAACACCTATCCCTAAATCCAGGTCTCACTTCTCCCTCCTTATTACAAAGCAGTCAGTCACCACAGACTTTGCTTGGGGAGCAGTTTCAGGAGGGATAAAAGTGCAAGGTGTGTGAGACACCAAGGACATACACAGGCACATAAATATAAAGGAGATGCTTACCCTGATCAACTCTCTGAATCATCTTTGGTTCTCAGGATATCTTCAAGTTGTTACAGATAATACCATATTCATGTGGTACAAAAACAAGTAAGGGTGAACCAGGTCATACCCCCTTTATAGGCTAGCCTTGTTAGCTAGGGATATAGCTTCACAACACAGTCTCACTCAGCAGGCATCCTACTTCACATCACAGCAAAACTGCGTAGCAGCCAAGCTGAGCAGGACAAGGGCAGACCCTCACAAATGGAAATTAGATAAGAAGGGTCTTACAAGATTTGATCCATCTGTAGGAATTTCCTCAAGTACACCTTTTTGCCTCCTCTGAACAATTATCCTGTAATATTTTGCTCCAGGACTCCATGCAAGAAGGCCTGGAAGACAGTTGCCTTTTCCTTGGACAGGAATGTTCCTGTATTCTTTTCCACCCTTTCCACTAATATCCAGGGTAATTCTGAAGATTCAGAAGGAGTCCACGAATATTATTGTGGTGATTACCTTCTGGTCCAGGCAGCCATGGTTCTCAATTCTTTTGGAAATGGTCAGGAGCAATTACTACAAGCCTCCTCCTTCCTTTCCTACTGGATCTACACAAAGGTAGTGCTGTTTTATGTACCCCGACACCAACCAACTTCTATTTACTGCCTGGATTATAGTGTTTTAATCCCATTTAGGCACCTCTTTACTGAGGACCTACAGTGGGTACTAATGGGGCAAGTAAATTTGCTACTAGAAAATCGTATATTAGCAAATGGAAATTGTTTTTTGGTTGGTGTCAAGAACATAACCAGCACTCATTCAGAGCTAGTTGTTCTCTAGTTTTACAATATATGTGTGAGTTACCATCCTATGACCTTTCTTACTCCTCTGTCAAGGTTTATCAGCCATTTCAGTATGTCTGCCAATGGATCCTCCACTTTCAATGCATTCTCATGTCAAAATGTTTTTGAAAGGAGGTTTGGATAAGAGGCCTTCAAGAAAACTGGTGGCCCCTCCTTAGAACCTTAATTTTGTGTTAGAGAAGTTAACACTTGCTCCATTTTCTCAGTTAACCTGGCAGACTTGAGGTTCTTAACATGGAAAACAGTTTTACTGATTGTTCTGACCTCTGTCTGAGTTGCAAGCTTTTATGATGAGTTGACCCTATCCATTTTCCACAGAGACAGGGTTTCTTTGAGGACTAATCATTTTATGCTTAAAGTGGTATCCTAGTTTACTTTAAGCCAAACTATCCATCTCTCTGTTTCCTTTCCTAAACCAAAAAATGAGGGAGAAAGAATATTCCATACCTTGGGTGTCCACAGACAACTCAGGTACTATCTTGACAGAACTAAATCTTTCAGATTTTTTGATCAATTGCCCATTTCTTGTGGAGATAAGAGGAAGGGGCAACCTATGTCAAGACAGATTATTTTAAAATGGTTGTCTCTTTATTCTTCTCACCACAACAAAATTATTCCAGGCAGGGTCAAGGCCCACTCCACTAGAGCCTTAGAGCCTTGGTTTCATCTGTGGCTTTTTGGATTCTAGAAGTATTCTGGAAGACAGTAACTTGGTCCTCGGTACATACTTTTACAAAGTACTATAAGCATGATTCATTCTCTAGGTCTAGATCAGGTTTTACAAGGACAATTCTCCAGGGGCAACTGAACTCTTCTCCTTCCACTTTACAAATGTAGTAAGCTAGGGTAATCTCCCCATATATCTAGAGAACACAACCTCAATGCTCTCTCCAAGGTCCAGAGCACAGCATCAATGTGCCCAAATAATATCCCAGGATGCCTCCTAAATAGAACAAAACATGACCATCAGGACCAATAGACACTCTGTTTATTAGTACCCACCAGACAAGCTTTATGCCAAGGAAGTGGAGGACTACAAACATCATCACTCTGCACAAGGATAGGCCATCTATTGACCCCAGTAACTACAGACCCATAAGTTTTGTTAGTCTCATATACAAAGTCATGGAAAGAATTTTCCTGGAAATGATTAACAATGACATAGGAAACCTTTAAACACTAGATCCACCCATTTTAATTTCACTAAGGGCAGGTTATGCCAACTCATTCTGGATGACTTAGATGAGAAGGTCAACAAAGCAATGGATGATGGTAAAATGGTGCATACTGCCTACCTTGACCTGGCCAAGGCATTCAACATAGTACCTCACACTGAAGACAAACTCAGGAAATTAGATATATAAACCCCTTTGTCACCCATGGGATAGTCAGCTGCCTCACATATAGGACCCAAGAAATTAGGATAGGTGAGTCCAACTCCACAAAGAGGCCAATCACTGATGGAGTCTCTCAAGGCTCTGTGCTTTGTCTATTCCTTTTGCGCATCAACCTATCTGAAGTCAAGGCAAATGTCAAGGGCATCTGGCTGACCATATTGGTGGATGATAGCAAACTAATCCCCCCAAGTCACTAATACCCTCCAAGAAGGCCTGACACAGACAAATAGCTGGTGCTAGGGCCAAGTTCTAAAACTCAGTGCCAAGAAATGCATGATAATAATAATTGTAATACTACTACTAATAATAATTATAATATTCTTTGAGAAATCAGCTACCCCGGGAAACTACCATATTGATAACATACCCCAAGAGCAGATCCACTAGTAAGGGATTTGGAGATGCATGTAGACATTAACCTAGCCTTTGGCCATCACACGTTGAGTCTCTTACAGGCTATTAACGGATGATCTATACCTGGTGTAGATTACATCCTTGGATCCCACTCTGATGGACTTTCTGCATAGCTACAAAATATTATCAGAATTACCTTCTCTGGAGATCTAAACCTTGTTTGATGTATAGTCAAGTCAAGTAAAGCTTTATTGTCATTCAGACCATATAACAAAAGTGCAGAGCTGAATGAAATTATGTTTCTTTAAGTTCATGTATAAACATAACACAGAAACTATTGCAAAAAACATATACACACAAACAATGTACACAGACAACTACAGAGGCCAAGCAATCTGAAGCTCCATCTCCACAATGGCAAATCAAAGTCCAGTTCTACCAATCCAACAAAAAATAAAAATCAAAAATCCAGATCCAGCACACACCAGCAGAAAATCGGGTCTCCACTGTCCACCCTTGTTGCAACTCTCTGTCCAGAGGTCTTAATGGCCAAGAGAGGCCAATGATCACAATTTTTAGCATCCACAACAATCTCAATCTTCACCATCTACGCCATCAACAACCTCATCTCCATACCAGCAATATCTCAAATTTTGGTCCAGTTCCCTCCGACCAACAAAAAATAAATCCAGATCCAGCACAACACCATCAGACACTATCAGACACTTGAGTCTCCACCATCCACTCGGTGCAATTCTCTAGATGTAGGACCCAAAGGCCACAACCAGGCCAACTACCTCAACCACTCCAGCCACTCCAAAGCTACTCCAAAGCAAATCTGAATGATCTAACCCACAACCAACATCACACCCACATCCAGCCACATACCCGACCACAAGCAGACTCCAAAAAATGGACAACAAGCCAACATCTCCTACACAAACATGAAATGCAGAATGGGAGCCGAAGAAGCCACTGCCACTTAAGTCATCACCATCTTAAGCAGAGTTAGAACAGAGTATAGGACATGTTGGAAGGACAGATATGTGTCTCAGATACTATCCCCTCTCTTGAATAAGCTTCCCATGCATGTGAAGCAGAGTTCTTCACTAACCTAATTCAATCATAACTTGGACCAGTGGATGGAGAAATGGAAATTCATCCATGTTCTTACACTTATTTTTCTAATGGACAGAGGCACCCTGTAAATGCTTGACCACCCCGGTCGTAGCCTACGTATACCTCTTAAAACAACCTTGCACCAAAACTCATCATAAATACTTGGGATGCATCACTAGGCTTAAACAGGCCCCTGTGGTCTTTAGCTTAGTATATGCTCATGAAACTATATTTGCAAAGTCAGAAGCCATGGATGGTAGCTTTGTAGAAGACACACTTGGAGGCAGAGCAACAGGGTTATTAGTCTCAGGTGGTCTGCATCTTTACGTCAGTAGGGGTATAAGAGAAAAGAGAAGCTTTTGATAGTCAATAATTGTCCTTTAGAGGATGGTAACAGTTTAACTGGTGATCAATGCTGTTATGTTAGGGTAAATGATTATTTGAAGGCAAGAAGACTGACTTTTTGGCATTTACATGCCAGTGGGGACTACATAGCTAAGCCAAAGAGATAACATGAAAATGCTGATAGCATTTAGTGTATTTGTGTGCTTGTTTATGGGGGACTGGAATGCAATCATGAACTTTTAGGAGGTGAAGCGAGAGCACCTCACTATTACATTGTTTAGACTGGGATGATATGTTGGATTGAACAACCTTAACAGGTGTACAACTGAAATTGTTGGAGTATGGGGTAGTGTGAATCAAAGCTGCTGAAAACCACTTTCAGGGCTCATTGACTTTGCCCTTTTCCTCCTGTTGTGTAACTGTAGAGTTAGTATATAATTGTGTGTGGGGAATACCCAGATATGGAAAGACCGGGGGACGACGACGACCATGAACTTCAGAAAAAAAAGCTTCCATCATTAATCAATGAAAGTGGTTTTCAGCAACATGATTTTATATTATATGCACTTGCTACTATAATCAGCTTTACAGTTGTCATGAGTCCATTACTAAAAAGAATATATATATATATATATATATATATATATATATATATATATATATATATATATATATATATATATATATATGTGTGTGTGTGTGTGTGTGTGTGTGTGTGTGTGTGTGTACTAGAGTTCAGTTCATCAATTATTTTCAAGCTCAATGCTTGATAACATATACGTAATGATCAAATATGCTTACTTGGTAAAGGATGTGGTTTCTCATATGACTCTTTTTTCAGGCCATGCTAGTTTGCTAAGTCCTCTGTCTTTTCATGGTAGAAAGTACAGGAGAAATAGTACCTGAAGGGAGACATTTTTGCAATGTGATTTAAAGAATTACTACACAAAAGTTATAACCACATTGCCAGATTTGCTACTGGCACAGCCTACCGGACACACCACTATCACAACCTAAATCATCTAGGATGGCTTGAACTGCCAAGCCTACTGCAGTTCAACCAGATAATTGTGGCACATAAAGTCCTTTACCAACCAGAAAATACACCTACTCTAAAAAATATTATTAGCCCCTACACCAGCACCCGGCCACTACGATCATCCACTAGACTACTAGTTCAAACATACAAATCCAACTACTCAGCTGGGGATTCTCTTTTTGCCAACTCTGTTGGAAAAACATGGAACAGACTCCCAGCTGACTTGACCCTAGAACCCTCACTAACTCAATCCAAAAACAAACTCAAGAAATACTTCAAAACTCATTGGTTATGTCCTTGCACTAATCCCGACTAGTGACCTCTCTATTTCTTAGGTGCCTTACCTTCAACTACTTCTATCTTTTTTCTACCACTCCATTTCAGGAAGGGTCAATTGTATAACTGCTGCTCAATGTGTCTTAAACCTGAATGTAATGTTATGTATATATAACTTTGAAAATAATGTTATGTTTTGTAAAATGTTTTATAATAAGTTAGTACTAAATGTGCTAAATGCTGGTATTGCTTATGACTGCAATCTGCTTGAAATTAGCATTTACTAAACGTTCAACGTGTATTATTATCTTGGAGCTTTTCTCCCTGAGCCTCCACTGAAAATGGACATATATCCAGTCAGACTATCTCGGTCAACAAATGTAAAATAAATTAAATAATAAATAAAAAAAGTTAGAAATACTGAGACTTCAACAAGAATTATCTACCTCCTCATGGGATAAATTTATCAATGAAGTTAGGTTTGTTGTTAAACTTTATTCAGATAATATTGGCAGAAAGAGAAAGGAGGCACTGTGTGTAAAAGAAAAACAATTGGAAGATTTGCCCAGCAGATTGTCTGAAGGGGTAAAGAGTTTCAGCAGGAGGTGCAAAACATCAAATAAGAGATTAAAAACTTGATTTGTAAGAAATTGCAGTTCTACAGTGAGATGTGAAATTATAAGTATGTTTGTGACTCTTGAGTATCTGAGAACCTTGGTGGTGCATTCAAGGCAACAGAGGAGACATATAATTATAGAAAGGTTTTATGGTAAGCGCCATAGGATTTTTTGCAACCAACTTAGATTCCACCAACCCAAACTGACAGAACCTCAGTTACAGTCTCATATGAAGTATAGTATCTCTGAGACTTAAAGATCTAACAGGGTAGTTGTTCACAAAGCATTAGTGTGTTTTGAACAATAATGTCAGTAGTAAGTGTACTGCAAACAGTCACAAGTTTATTTATTTATTTATCCTTTGTTGACTGAGTTAGTCTCACTAGGCTAGTAACCTCTTTTCAGGGGAGACCAGAGGTGGTGTTTGTACTAATAGTGGAAATTTGTCCACGGAACTGGGGAACTTCCCTTACTCTTTTTGATAGGTAGCATGGGATCTTATACATCCACCTGAGCTCCCACCAACTCAAGCAGATGAAGCCTTGCTTTAATGTCTCATACTAAATGGCAGGCACTTAAACTGTGCTAACATTATTCTCTCTCCCATAGGTCAGGGGAATCAGCAGTGTACAGACCTCAGCATAATCTCCTCCAGTGACTTAACAGACCATGTGCAAGCTAGCCATAGTACTTCCATCATGGATTAGTTCTAGGGTGGGGTGGGGGTACTAGATTGTCCCCAGCCTTGAAAGTGTGTTATGGGACTTAACATGAGAACACCATACAGTCATGTTTGTGCTCCAAAGGTTTATATTAGTTAAGTATAGGAATTCCTATCACCAAAAACAGTTGTATCCACAGTAACTTGGCCTTGACAAAATGCTGTCTGTTGGCCCAAAGGTATTGTCCAGGATTACTTCTTGAGTCTATCTATTATATATATATCCACCATACCATAGTGCTTTGTTTTCTTCCTGTCATCTCAGTAGAGTGGCTTGGATTTATGACTGTTTTGGTAATGGGTAGATTGGCTTGGATTTCTGATTGCTTTGGTTATGCATGCCACTACTGCTCTTGGTTTCACATATGGACATATCTGATGCCCTGTCTATTCATTTGCTGATGGTTATATGTCTGTCTCAGGTCTATATCAGTTAGTTGAACTCACTAATAGTTGAACACCTATTTGTCGACCCCTTTTTGTCAAAGTTACACACCAGCGAATTGACTTTTCATTGAAACTTTTCCCAGGGATAACCAATGGTCTGCCAACCTAGTGACCATCAAAAAAATTGTAAAATTTAAAATCTACCCAGGTAGGGGGCTATGCTCTCCCAACCCCCCCCCCCCCAGCTAAATATACCAACTCTGAGATCGCACTACAGTGGAGAAAAGGGCAAATTCCAGATGGTGGCCAACTGTTGGTTGTTCTTGGGAAAAGATTCAAAGAAAAGTCCATTCGCTGAATTGTTACTTCGACAAAAAGGGGTCAATAAATAGGTGTTTGATGATTAGGGATTCTAACTAACTGAAGGAGACCCTTCTGTCTCCATGCTAATATTCCATTGTTTAGTCATACCTCACTGTTTTCAGGACCGTTTTGCTGTACATTGTAGGACAACAAAAGTTGGTGTTGATAACTGTAGACTGAATGCACATATTGAGACAGGCAGAGCATGATATGACTACTAAAGCACCCACTGTTGTAGAAATACAAATGACAACACCAAATAAGCCAACAGAATTTATTGTAGCAAAAAAATTCTGTTTGTGTAAAAAAAAAAATACAAAGTTCTCACTCTAGCGCCTCGAACAAATGCCTTTAACAGAGTATAAAATCACATTCCCACAATGCATATATTTATACAAAAAACATTAAATAGAACCAATTAAGCAATATAACAATTACTTAACTATAGCACCCACTTCCAATTAAGTTACCTGTTTAACCCTTTTGGGAACAGAGTACCAAACTTCAAGATAAAATGGCCTCCTTATGAAGCAGCTTACTTTTTAAACACACGCCTGGAACATTTTTAATTTTTTCTATGACAGTGCCTTTTAAATTTTTACCATCACTACCATGACACATCTTGAAATGCAGCCCCAAATGACTTTCTAACTTTTGATTTTTAATATTTCTAAGATGTTCTAAATATCTAACCTGAAAACTCTGTTTACTTTCCCCTATATAGAATAAATTACATTCACATTTTAAAACATAGATAACTCCTTCTGCATTACAACTATATACATCACATGGGGAATATTTTTGTCCATTTATATAATCGAAAAAGGAATAGTAAGATTACATATTGAACAATGTCCACAAGGTTTCAAACCAAAATCATGCATGGACTTTCTAGGCACTTCTACTGGAAATACAAACCGGGCATGGACCAGCATGTCAATACTTTTACCACGTCTATAAGAGACAATGGGTTTTTTGGGGAAAACTTCTCCTAAAAACTTATCCTGCAACAAAAAGTTCCAATAAAACATAATTATTTCTAATAATCTTTCTGAAAACACATTGCACGTGGTTACAAAAACATTTTCTCCACAATTTTGTCACTTACATTTCTATCTGGTTTGCCATTATATTTACTAAAACCAACACAGTGATGGCTTTGCAGCACTCTATTCCTTGCTGCCTGAATAGACTGTGTACTACAACCCCTTTTCTCAAACATTCTACATGTTTGAGATACTTCATTTAGAAACTTTTCACTATCACTTGTTAGTCTACTAACACGTAACAACTCATTATAGGGAAGTGCACTAATCAAATGGGGTGGATGGCAACTAGTTCCATCCAGAAAATAATTAATATTATCAAATTTCTAATGAACATTGGTTTTAATATTTCCTCCTTCTTCACCCAGATTAACATCCAGAAAAACAACATTTTCTCCACATTGTAGACCAGAAAACATTATATCAAGTCGCTGAATAAATGAAGTTACCTGAGATCTACCTCCCTCACATAGAAAGTTTAAATCATCTACATAACGTTAATATTTTAATACATGATGTTGAAAAAGTCCATTCTATAAAGATGTTCCACTTCAAAAAGTCCCATAAAGAGGTTTGCATACATAGGGGCAAAAGCCGCCCCCATTGCTGTACCTATGATTTGTTGGTATAAAGTACCATTAAACTCACAAAAATTATTTATGAGACAAAAAAATGGACCAAGTCAATCAAGTAATAAGATAGTGGGGTTTCCCCTAAGAAAAACTTTAATGCTTCAATACCTAATTCATGTGAGATGTTAGTATACAAATTCTTCACATCTATTACTATCCAGTATTTGTCTTGACTCCATTTCACCAATTTCACTTTATTAAGAAAATCAAAAGTATCTTTTACATATGAAGGCAATTCTCCACTGCTGGTAATAAATATTCATGTAATAACATACTCACATTGCGAATAAAGTAGTTACATACAGAGACAACTGGTCGACCCGGTGGGTCTAAAATACTTTTACGTATTTTGGGGAGACAATAGAATTTTGCCATAGTACACCCTTCTATACAGAATTTCTTCTCCACATCTCTTTTTGTAAAATATCCTAACCTATAGCCTCTCTGAATTAATTCAGTAAATGCAGTTAAAGCTGCTTCATAATTACTCCATATTACTTCCCTATACACTTTTTATTTGCCAGATTATCTAAACACATTTTTAAATACTGTGCACTATTCATTATTACCACTTTGTTCCCCTTATCTGATGGTGTAAAAACCACAACCCTCCTTTCACTCATATTTTTAAGAGCCAACCACTCATTCCTAGTCAGATTATACTCTACATTTCCATTTTTCCTTTCTTTTAAAAAAAATTGAAAATGCTTTTTCTACGGAAAAATTCGCCATACTAGAAAATTGTATTATAGTTTTATTAAGAAATGAGGGGATATAGTCACTTCTACTTTACATTTTTTATGTATCTAATAAGCAATATGCATTTTCATTTTGTTCCATGTCAAAAAATGAACCACATGAATAAAACTCAGTAGAAATACTACCATCTAAGGAAGTTTCACCCCCTTCAGAATTCGAAGAAACATTCATACTTCTATTATTGGAAAAATGGCAGAGCAGATGTAACTTTCTAATAAACTTAAACACATCAATTTTTAACATGTGTAATCTGGGCATAACAGTTGGAATATACTTCAAACCACGATTCAGTACTGCATTTTCAACATCTGTTAAATCAATTCCTGACAAATTCAATACATAATCATAATTTTTTACATTAATATCAGCATTTAAAGTCTGTAAAGAGTCAGTACCATCGCGTCTTCTTCCATTGCTGCTGCTGCTGTTGTGTCCCCCAAGCCGTTTCTGACTTGACCTTGTTTTCTACTCCCCCTGCTTGTTTCCGGTTTAGTATGAACATTTTCTTGCATATAATTACACCTTTATGCTAAAGGTAATGAAGGATAGTCATTATTTTCATCTGACCACTCTACAGAACCATCAGTTGCCTCTGAAGAAGCAAAAGAAATGCCATGATGCATTTTGTTCGTTCCTTTTCCATAGGAACGCCCCCCGCTGAAACGGCGGCTTTTATTGGCTGAAAATTTGTAAGCAGTTTCATTTGCATACTCTCGCAGATCTCTTTGCAGTTTATTCACTTTCCTATCTATTAACTCACTAGTTGCAGCCTGCAATTTATCATTTATACCTCCCAGCACTGTTTCAAAACGTGAAACAATAAGTGAAGTACATAATGAAAGGCATAAAGATGAAATCTCCTCTTTAATACGTTTTTGTTTCAATAAATCTCGCTCTGCCAAAATAGCTACTCATTCAGTTGTACAGTGATGTGCAGCTGCTACCCATTGTTTTTCAAAACCAACATCTTCTTCATCATCCATACTAAAAGGAGTAGAAGGATTTTTATAGACTCTCAACCCCATTGGGATGATATTAAGTTCTAAATATCTTTGTACACTTATTACATTATAATGGATAGCATTTTCTTTAAAGAGCGAATGTTCTAGTTTATTCACAGGACATTGTAATTCTGCAGACAAAGTAATGTTATAATTCTGTCCCAAAGATAAAAAGGGGTTCACTGTTCGTTTATGGCTGCCTTCTTCCAGCATCTTTTCCCACACCTTTTGGGACTTACCAGACCTATGGATAAAGCTGATACCTCTATCTGAGGAACGTTCCCCACTTGTGAGATGTATTGCTCCATTGTTCTCTGTGTGCTCTCTCCAACATCATCCCTAAACACTTTGGGAATCTGGAAGGATGGATCACTGGCCATGTAGAAAATACTAAAGCAACCACTGTTGTAGAAATACAAACAAAAACACCAGATAATCCAACAGAATTTATTGTAGCAAAAAAATTCTATTTACGTAAAAAAAATTACAAAGTTCTCACTCTAGCTCCTCGGACAAACGCCTTTAACTGAGTATAAAATCACAAAGGACTTTCTAACTTTTGATTTTTAATATTTCTAAGAAGTTCTAAATATCTAACCTGAAAACTCTGTTTACTTTCCCCTATATAGAATAAATTGCATTCACATTTTAAAACATAGATAACTCCTTCTGTATTACAACTATATACATCACATGGGGAATACTTTTGTCCATTTATATAATCGAAAAAGGAATCTTAAGATTACATATTGAACAATGTCCACAAGGTTTCAAACCAAAATCATGCATGGACTTTCTAGGCACTTCTACTGGAAATACAAACTGGGCATGAGCCAGAACATGATATGAGGATTGCCTGGCTCTATATGGTTGAGGTAACAGAAATAAAGATGGAGAGACTATACTAGACGTCTGTATTGCATATGGTTTGATGATGGCCAACACGTGATTTAACAAGATAGACACTTGCAAGATCACATATAACAGTGGTCAACATGCAACTCAGGTAGAAATCTACCTAGCAAGGAAAAGTCACTAGGGTAGAATACGTGATCGCAAAGTTATCCCCAGTGAAACAGTCAGCCCATGGCATAAATCACTATCAGCTGCAAGCAGTGGCCACAGAATGCTCTAAGGTCAACAGGAACTAGGCTGAAGACCTGGAACTTGACTAGAGAAAAAGCACAAGAGCTCATGAAAATACTTAGGGCTCTAGCACCTGAGAAAGAAGAGGAAATAGGTGGAATTGAGGAGGAACGGCAGTGCCTCAAAACAGTGCATGTGAGGACTATAAAACAGATACGTGGCTGAGCCAGGTATGGAAATAAAGTATTTAAGGGAAGCTGGTAGTGGAATGCAGAAGTCCAGGAAGTCATCCAAAGAAAGAAACAGTGCAGGAAAAAGTGGAAGATAGTATTTTTTTCTTAGTCTGGTCTTTGTTTTCTTTCTATCTGGCTGACCGAGTTTAAGAGAGCAGTTGCAATCACAAAGAACAAGGCATTGTAGGCACTCTGCCAGCTTCTGGAAAGTGAAACAGTACATGGCACAAAGAAACTCTACCAAGTTGCAAGATAAAGGCAGAAAGATAAAGAAGATAGTCATCAGACACCCTTCATAATGGTTACCAGCAATAACCTGCTCACCGGTCCACAAGACATCAAAACAGATGGAAGGAGTACTTCCAGCAGCTGATGAATGAAGAAAACCACAAAGAAGCTGACTGCTCCAGACACACCCTATGATGAATGAAGAAAAGGAACCCACCCACGAAGAAGTAAGACCAGCACTAAGGAAAATTAAGTAAGGGAAATCAGCAGGCTCAGAAGAGGTCAGATGCTGGATGAGTTGGGGAAGAAATGGCTCCTGAGGGTACTCATAACAGTATGGGTAGAAAGGCTTATCACAGATAACCGGAGAATAGGTATACTAGTGTCAGTGTACAAGAACAACGGGACATTCATAACACTGGGCATTATGGAGGTATCAAACTCCTATCACACTACATGAAAGTTCTGTAGAGGGTGACTGATAAATAAATACATAGAGTAGTAGAAAGATAGATGAGAGAGGAGCAATTTGGATTTAGATCAGCGTGTACCACAACTAACTCAATGTTTGCAGTGAGACAGATAGCGGATGGGGAACTGGAAATTCACCCTGGTGTGGCACCCATGTCTCTAACTGACAAAGGCAGCCTGTAAATGGTTTGTCTCAAAGGCCCCTGCTTGTAAAAGTTTAATCTCCCAAGCCCATACTTACACTACCAAGTGTACCTGGACTTGTTAGAGATTTGGGATGCATGGCTAGGCTTAAAAAGGCCCCAATGGTCATTAGCCTAGTACACACCTATGAACCTATTGAGAAGAAGCTAGAGATGAGGAAGACTCCAGCTGGGAATTCTGAGACTTAAAAAAGCATGTACCAAGGTCCCAAGAAAGCTGGTTTGAGTAGTTCTGTGTTGGTTTGAAGTCCCAGAAACACTAGTAAAACTAGTACAGGAAATGTACAAAGGCTCAGTGATGCAAGAACAAACAGTGTTCAGAATCACGAAGGGGTTCCCAGTCACACAATGGTCTGATGTCCCAGAAACACTGTAAAATTAGTGCAGGCTATGTACAAGGGCTGAATGACACAAGTGCAACTGTGTTCAGTCTCACAGAAGGGTTCCCAGTGGGAGTGGGTGTCCATCAGGGTTCAGCTCTGAACCTACTGCTGTTCATACTGGTGATGGACTACATTAGCAAACAGGTAGGAGGGGATGAGTGGGACAGATCAACAAAGTTGCTATATGCAGACAATGTGGCATTACATGCAGCAGACTATGAACTAGAACTTCAGCAAAGGTTAGGGGAATGGAATGTAAAACTGAAGACACACAGGATGAAAGTGAGTACAGGTAAGACAGTTGTAATGGCAGCAAATGGAGAAAATTACAAGAGGCTGGGAACTGAGATAGAAGGGGAAATAGTAGAACAAGTTTACAGCTTCAAGTACTTTGGAAGGGTGGTCTAGGAGAAGGAAAGTCTGAAGGAAGAGGTCAAAACCGGAATCAGTGGGGCTGCAGCCAACTGGCACAAAGTATCAGGCATAGTGTTTGACAGAAAAATGCCAATGATGCTGAAAAGTAACACACACAACACAACTGTGCATCAGTACTGCTGTGTGGTACAGTAACCTGGACTATGAAGGCATAGCAGTTGAGGAAGCTAGAGGTGATGGCAATGAGGTGCTTGAGATGGGTGGTATGATGCACACTGTGGTACAGACAAAGAAATTAGGACATCAGAGTGAAAGCCCAAATAGCATCAATTGCAGAGAAGGTCAAAGAGAAAAAAATATGGTGGTGTAGGCAGATATGCAGGAAAACAGAAGACAATCTGGTGAAGAAGATTTGAGACAGACAGGAGGAAGGCAAGAGGAAATGAGGGCATCTAGCAAAAGATGGATGGATTGTATGAGGGAAGACCTCTGACAGTCAGGTATGACTGTCAAAGAAAGTAGGAAAGGGGCATTGAACTGAGAGAGATGTAGACTGTTGACATGACACCCAGACCACATGTAGAAAATGGGGAAGAAGGGAGTTTGATGATGATGATGATGATGATGATTTGCTGTATATTGCTCTGACTATGTCACCCATTTATGCCTTTCTACTATTGTAAGTGGTTCATGGATAACCTGAACTTTTCATAAATTGGTCATGTATGGTTGGGATTTGAAAAGGATTACCATGAGCAAGACCCCTCACACTAACCCTTTCCTATTCACAGACCACCCTACTATTGAGTTTTCCTACAGGCTGGAGCCTCAGTGCTGTGGGTGATTTTGCTGGTCCAGCCACATGGTAATGAGGCAGTCTGAGAGTGAGGGGTGATTCAATGGCAGAAGCTCCTGATTTATGCTGCACAAATTCCCACAATTGGAGGTAAAAGTTATTGCAATCAAAAGACATCAGTCATCCATTCCCAACTGAAGCAGTTGCTGTGCAGGTAAAGTGCAGGTATGTTTAGCGAATATATGGGGATGGAGGCTGTTAATATGCTTATGTGTGTGGAAGTTGTATGTGTGTCTGCAGTGGCATGAACAAAGCTGTGTGTGTGTGTGTGTGTGTGTGTGTGTGTGTGTGTGTGTGTGTGTGTGTGTGTGTGTGTGTGTGTGTGTGCGCGCGCATGTGTGTTTGTGTGTTGAAGTGTCCATGTAGGCCAATGGATGAGTGTGTTCATAAGTTTGATCAGGTGTTGTGGAGAAGGCTTGTTTGATGTTAGGTCTATGTGTATGTGCATGTGTTTGTGTATGTGTGTAAGCAGGTGAATGTCTATGTGTGTGTATGCTTGCCCATAGGGTTCTGAATGTGTCCCTGTGAGTGTAGGGTGCTCTTGCTTACATGATGCATGGGACACCAGAGTAAACTACCACAGATCTGACAGCACTGTTAAACAAACTAAAACAATGAGTACAAAGGTCACACAGGGAAACCAATTGGTTAAAAACACAAAAAGAAAAATCTAGCAAAGCTAGAGTGGTTGCCTCTGATACAAGAGGTTTAAGGTATCATGCAGTGGAAAGTCTAGCTTTGCTAGATTTTTCTTTTTGTGTTTTTTAAGCACTGTTAAACAAGGAAATTCAGATATATGATAATGAGGCAATTATACAGTCTTTCTCATTGTGACCATAGCTGCCTCTAATTTTAATTTTTTCTCTGGTAGGCAAGTTACACGATGGGGGTGGTGGTGCTGCGGTAGTGTTGTCGCTTCACAGTAAGACGCTGTCCAGTTCGATTCTCAGATAGAGTGTCTTCTGTGCTGAGACATGCGTGAATGGGTGTACCTTCGTTGAAGGTTGTGCGTCAGGCCTGGCAAGCCGGTACGTAAAAATCAACTGTCAATCATTAGCGGACCGGAGTTCCGCTGTGGCGAATCCCTAACCAGGAAAAGCTGAAAGACACAAACAAGGCAAGTTACACGATTGGTGAGAATCTTTCACAACCCTGGGATTTATCTGGTATCAATGGATTTTGCACATTCACGACCTACCTTCATGGTCAATGTCAAACATGTATGCGGTGTACAATTATGTGCAGGACAGTGTATGATTCTCCTTCACATGTGCTTACTTTTTATATATTGCTATACTTTATCATGTCTGGTTTTCTGTTGTGACCTTATGCATAGCCTATGATGGCTGTCTCCTGTCATGGACATTTTCTGGTGTGGGCTGTTCTGATGTCGGATATCCTTGCAGTCTGAAGCAATTATGCTACCAAGTGTGGCCTTACAGTAACAGGCTATTTACGTGCGTATTACAATGAAAGTTGTCTTTTCATTCATTGCGGATGCATAATATTTTATATTCAGATTGGTGAACTACATAAGATCTATGTCTGTGTACAGGTTAGCCCATCATGCAGACTTTGAAGTCCTGCTGTGATGGATAATATGCAAGATGTAGGTATACATGGTAAATATAGCACCATATATAAACAAAATGGGAACAACTGATTTTTTTATTTGCTCCTGTGTTTGACTGAACAATGTGCATCAGTTCCGTGAGATCATGGAACTGTGTGGGTAAGGATGTTTCTCCTTATCCCTAAGCTTACACCATGTCACAATCATCAAATTTAGACAGGCTGAGCTGGTGTAAAAAATGTGCATTTTTTTTTTTTTACTATTCTTATGTTAAAGCACATCTGCATTATTGGCTTAACTTATTTGCTTTATTCCACTGCAATATTTGCAGGTGGGTCGATTATTCATCTACAGATTCTAGTATGTAATGTATGTGGCATTCACATAGGCTACCCCCTTCAAAAACAAAGCAATAGTTTTGTTGTTTCTAAGGCCTTTGATATAGTTTTTGTAAGCTGGACTTTTCTGTGAGTTGTTTTTGGTAAAATGAGATTCCATAAGAATGTCTGTGACTTGGGATTAATCTCATAACTATACACAACAGAGAGGCAGACTGATTTATTGCGGGTTTTCACAGTTTGATATATTTCTCATTGGTCCATATTAAATCATCAGCAATGTTTTATTAGAAGTGCTCTGCTTGAGCTAAGAAAGGTAATTACTGAAGAATCAGAGCAGCTTTGGTTATCTGCATTCAGTTTTTAATGTTTTGCAGTTTCAGTTTCTTTAAGGCGAGTTAAGAGGTCAGACAAGTATCGATCTTATCTGCTAGTCTAATGACCCTCGGACCACTTTTCTTACTACACTTGATCATGCTACTACTTAGAGCGTGTGTAAGCTCTGAACCCAAAGCTATTAATGAGTGCTTGTTGAAAGCTGCTCCAGATGATTATCATGATGTGTTAAAAAATGTTTGCAAGCATGAGCAGACCTGCCAGTAAGCATTACTCAGGCCTCGTCATTTTTTTATCTGTCTGCCAGCACAAAGTTAAATGACTGCAACTGCTGTCTGACTTATTTTCATGCTGAAACATTACTAACTTCAATAAACTGAGAACAATAGTCACTGAAAGGGATTTCTTCCTGTGGATGAGTGTCTTTTAGTTTTCTTACACATATTCAGAGGATAAATTATGCAACTATAATCACTTTCATTTTTTCAGTATTTAGTTGTTATGGGATCTGAATGCTGTAGTGTTACTGAGTTCAAATGTACAAATTAGAAAAGGAAGAGAGAATGAACAGAAGAAGAGGAAAGTGTGTAAATACAGCCACCATAGCTGAAGAATGTTATAAAGGGAAGAAATGGGAGTGGTAGGAAATTAGAATATGATCATTTATAGGATGATAAAAATTATTTGTGCAGGGTATAAGGATCAGCTCTGAGCCCTTTCTTATTTGCAATGGTGATGGACAGGTTGACAGAAGAGATCAGACAGGAGTCCCCGTGGACTATGATGTTTACAGATGACATTGTGATTTGTAGTGAGAGTAGGGAACAGGTGGAGGAGACCCTGGAGAGATGGAGATATGCTGTAGAGAGAAGAGGAATGAAGGCCAGCAGGACTAAGAGAATATATGTGTGTGAATGAGAGGGAGGACAGAGGAATGGTGAGGATGCAAGGAGTAGAGGTGGCGAAGGTGGATGAGTTTAAATACTTGGGGTCAATAGTTCAGAGTAGCGGTGAGTGTGGAAGAGAGGTAAAGAAGAGAGTACAGGCAGGATGGAGTGGGTGGAGAAGAGTGTCAGGAGTGATTTGTGACAGAAGAGTACCAGTAAGAGTGAAAGGGAAGGTCTGCAAGAGGTTAGTGAGACCAGCTATGTTATATGGGTTGGCGACAGTGGCACTGACAAAAAGGCAGTAGTTTGAGCTGGATGTCGCAGAGTTAAAGATGTTAAGATTTGCACTGGGTGTGACGAGGGTGGACAGGATTAGGAAGAAGTATATTAGAGGGTCAGCCCAGGTTGGCAGGTTTGGAGACAAAGCCAGAGAGGCAAGATTACATTGGTTTGGACATGTGCTGAGGGGGGATGCTGAGTATATTGGGAAAAAGATGCTAAGGATGAAGCTACCAGGTAACAGGAAAAGAGGAAGGCCTAAGATAAGGTTTATGGATGTGGTGAGAGAGGACATGCAGGTGGTTGGTGTAACAGAGCAAGATGCAGAGGACATGAAGAAATGGAAACAGGTGATCTGCTGTGGCGACCCCTAACGAGAACAGCCGAAAGAAGATGATGATAAGGAATCCAGAGGAAAAAAAACAGCAAAGTCTATCCTAAAAGTAGGTGAAATTACATATAACCCACACACACACACACACACACACACACACACACACACACACACACACACACACACACACACACACACTCAGATAAGTGTAGATGAAATTCCCTGTGAAGGCATTATTTGTAGCATGAAATACAAAAGGAAATTTTAGGCTTTTGTCTGGAACCTGAACCCAGGAACTTCTGCAATCGGTGTTGGTATCACTGTTTCTGAACCGACAAAGAGGCACTGAGCAACTAAGATTGGAGTTGTCTAACAATTTAGACAAAAGTTCCTAGCATAAGGTCAGATTATCTACACGTATAAGTCAATGCAGAACAAGAGATAGTTAGACAACTGTGAGAACTAGGAAAAAGACATCATTCATTTACACTGGAGAATGTAATCAAAATTACAAGAAGATGAAGTTTGACCATGCTAGAAGTCAAAATTAATTAGTTATGAATTTTTATCCACATCCTTTACAGGAGGAAGACAAGGTAAGCTGGCAATGTAGAAAGGTATGCTTGGTAGAAATGGACACAGAGAGGAAGTTATTGAGGAAAAAACACTGAGACTTCTGGGGAAACAAGGTGTGAGATATGGTGTATCACCCCATGTCTATAATAGTTAGCAGCAGTACAGGGTGAACACTGGGCAAACCTGTATATATACATATCTGCCTTAGTAGAAGCATTTACAGCAACAACAGAGCAGTAGCTTGGTAAAGTGGCACTCTGGCAAGTGAGCAGCCTCCAGACTATCCCACAACTCAAGAGGAGGAGCAAAAAAAATAGCAAATAACTCCTCCTGACCTGAGGAGAAAAAAAATACTTCTTAGAATCTGTAGCAACACCTTGTTACAGCTACTGAGTTGACTTTATATTGCCTTCATTCATTCATTCATTCATTCATTCATTCATTCATTCATTCATCCATTCATCCATTCATTCATTCATTCACTCATTCCTTTAATGCCGCTACTACATGAATGAAAGCAACGATGGTTTGGCACTTCTCCCTATTTGGCATTGCTGATTCCACCCCTCTCCATAACATCTTGATCTTAGGGCAGCAACCCCATTTATCCTGTCCTTGCTATGGCTTTGAGCAACAGTGCCAGAGATGAGCCCATCTTAATGTACCTGCACAGTAAGGGATCCGGTCGGAGCATTGTGAGCTATAAGAGGCAAACCAGTCTAGCAATGTAGATGACAGACCATAATGTGTCAGGACCTTCCAGCAAATTCTTATGATCCAGTATATCAAAAGCAGTCAAGAGATCAAGCAGAACCAAGCTGGAATAAATCTTCAATCCTTTTTCATTAGAAAGTCAGTAACTACTCAACTTGAGAAGCAAACAAGCTGTTTCCAGATCTAAAACCATACTGGCAAGGAGGAGGACATGTGATACTAAACAGGAGAACAGATAAGTTCAAACTTCTTTCTCAACAACCTTTCTTAGAAATGGAAGAAAGAGGCAACTAGAAATTTTCCATTCTGCCGAGGTCCAAGGATAGCTTCTACAAGATGGGAGTTATTAAAACATTTTTATATTAGATAACAATATGCCATCCCTTGTGAAACTAAAATAATTCAAACATATTTAAACTGAAGGACTCCAGACAAGGTTTCATGAGACTGGTGAGGCAAGGATTCATTCCACAGCAGATCAGATATGCAGCTAAGATCAGATTCATTACTTCTTCGTGGTCAATATACTTAAATTCTGACCAAGAAAATTGAAACAGATCACAAGAGGGTCACTGGTAGGCATATTGGACATGACCAGAGGAGAGGATGCCTGATCACAGCACCCTTATTTGCAAAAAGACAGTTGACCTCCTCATACCTTGACGAAGTTAAAGCTCTTCAAACAATAAGATATGTTGGGCAGTATGCCAGTGAGACAGGACAAGCCTTCATGAAATGTATGAACTCATATAGGTACCCTGCCATCAATAAAATGAGAGATAATCCATGGGACAATTCTGGCCAGTTTATTATAGCTTTATCAGTCATGGTTTTAAGTGATGGATTCTGTATGATATAACAGAAATGTATTTTTAAACTTAAACTTTTAAAATCTTTTCAGCATGGAGGGAACAGGTATAAATGTAGATTCTGGGTGTTTGTTTCATTATAGGATTTGTCACCATTTGATTGTTCATATTTTCTCAGATGGTAGTATTTCAACAGCTGTTTATGTAAGTGATTTCTTTTTATGCTTTTCTATTATTTTTTTCTTTAGTCCTTGCAATATATACAATGTTAAGGCATTATCCTTTGTAATGTATAACTACATGTTTATATTTTATACTTCTGCTTAGCTGGTATTGTTCCGACATAACGAGATTCAGGCCAGACGTACTTACAGCATTAGCATCCTGTTGGGCTATTTAGTTATGAATTATGCTTACAATGGTTATATTAGAATGTTTGTATTATAGAAACAAACACAAAACATGAGTTCTCGTAACTGGAAAAGACACCACAAACACAGTGTATAAGTGATAAGAGCTTTCGCTCCTTTATTTCAAAATACAGAACTTTGTCAGATAACTTTTGAACATCTACCTTATAAATCATTAAAGACCTATCAAAACACTTCATTAATTAAACTGCTTTCCTTCTTAAAGCTCTCACATATTTTCTTAAATACGGTGCAAATAAAAAACATAATCTTCTTCTTTCGGCTGTTCCCAGTTAGGGGTTGCCACAGCGGATCACCTGTCTGCTCATGATTGGCAGTGGAGATTTATGGTGTCGAGTTGCCAGGCTGGCACCCAACCTTCCACAGAAGGCACACACATGCACACACTCACACCTAGGGCCAATTTAGACTGCCCAATCCACCTACTGCATGTCTTTGGGATGTGGGAGGAAACCAAAGCCCCGGAGGAAACCCATGCGACCACAGGGAGGACATGCAGACTCCACACAGAAGGCACTCCAGCCGAGAATTGAACCAGAGAACCTCTTGCTGTGAGGCGGCAATGCTAACCGCTGCACTACCATGGCTGCCCTTCAAATAAAAACTATAATAATACACTGAAAATAAGTATGAAATTAGACTATTAAAAAGATCATAATGTTTATAATATATGAAAATTTAAGGTTTATAAATATTTAAAATGTTATAATGTGATATAAAATTTAGTGAACAAATTCAGGACCAGTGAACTGCAAGCTAATCTTCAACCCACTACATTTTTGGGAAATGTCAAGAGAAATTATTTAAACTTAATCGGAGTGGTACAGCGGTTGCATTGTTGCCTCACAGCAAGGGCTTCTCTGATTCAATTTTTGGCTGGGGTGCCTTCTGTGTGGAGTCTGCACATCCTTCATGTATTCGTCTGGGTTTCCTCTGGTTGCTCCGGTTTCCTCCCACATCACAAAGACATGTGTCTGGAACATTTCTGCTCGGGCCTCTGCTGAAAATTGGCTTTGTTCCAAGTCAGACTTTCCCGGTAAAAAAATGTTAAAAAAATAATGTGAATGTAAAAACTTTTAAACTCATTGTACTTTTAGATAATATCCGATTTCAGTGCTAGTAAGCTACTTGTTGATATTCCATCGTTTACCCCAGGGGGTTGGGTGGCATTTAACAATATCTGCCAATGTCTCTCTGAATTCAAGAAATGTTGACCATTTTCCCCCTATCATTTATGACATATGGACAATACCCCACTGGACTGCCAACAATAATGTGGTGTCCCTTACTATCCTGAGTCAATAACTAAGGAGCTTCAGTCCTCACTACTGATTCCAATAGGAGACTGTCACTTAAACAGGAGTAATATTTCACAATTTTCCCCTAAGAGCACAATAGGAACATGCTGTATAACCTGGGACTGGACTGTATACTTCTGTCCATCCTTAATGTAACTCCTTATTACACACTTCAGAGCAATGTGTCCCAGTTTACGACCTCTGATACAGTCACACTTAAATAAATTAAATCTCACGCATCCAAACACTTCTGGGAAAGCCTGACACTGATTTCCAGCTGTACCCCTTCCCCAAAATATTACGGTAACATGTTGCCACCAATCAGAGAGCTTTCATGCCCTTTTAAAGGGGTGTCCAATTATGAAAATGAGAGATTAAAACAAATAGTAGCAAATGACCTAAAGCAGCCAGGCTTTTGGAGTGGCCCAGGAAGTCATCAAAGCAGGTATAAGCACTCTCAAATCACTAAAGAAAACACTGATTGACCAGCCACAATGTATGTTAATAAAATATTTAACACTGAGCAAAAGGATTAAAAAAACTATTAAACAGTAATTTCCAATAAACAAACAGAACTCAATCACCAGGGGAAAGGAAATCAATACTGTAGGATAGAAATCCAATATTTAGAAAAAACCCTGATTAGTTATAATTTTCCTATCTGACTAAAGAACACTGTCCCTGATTAAAATTAAATTATTACAACAGAGCAAAGGTGGGCTTACAGTTCTTGGTGAGTCCTTTTTTGTATCCACTGCACAATACAACTGTGAACAACTGCAACTGGAAACTGTAACTGACAACAACTGACAACTACTATAACCGTAACTGACTTCACCTGTCTTCAGCAGGCTTTTTTATACCCAAGCTTAACTGTTACAACTGTTACAATTTTCTTTTCATATTTTGAAAATCAACTGACAGCTGTTTATTAATGTTCCTTCCTGTCTTTCAGCCTCTAAAAGCAACACATAGCAACTGTCAATGTCCTGATGACATCATCTGCAAATCAGCTGATTCTGAGGCAGTCTGCAGTTAGAATCTTCTTCACAAATATGTGCAGTTAAAAATATAAAGGAGCACTGTTGAAGTCTTTAAAACATTCTGTACAAACAGATTAGAAATCAACATGTAAGAACTTATTTACAATATCGTAGCTAGTCATGCTGGCGTATAATACACAGGTTAACCTGAAATTTATGTGCAAAACCTCAACCAGACATGCTAGCACAGATGACAGCGTCTAATTTCTACACATCATTCACCACTACTTTTTCCAGAATGCAGAATTTTTTTTTTAATCAGAACAGTTTATAGAGTGTCTGTAAAGAGCATTTGTAGTGTCTTTTTTTCTGGATGGCATATGTATGTTGGTAAATATTTTTCTTAAGAGAATTGTTGGTCTTCCCTATGTAAAAGGCAGTACATGTTAGGCAAGTAGAGATGTATATCACTCCTATAGTGTTACAATCAAAATTTCCTTGTATGGAAAAGACCCTTTGATAGTTACCTATGGTAACATACATAGTGCTGTAAATGTACCTACACTCTACAACTGCCACACTCTCTCATTTTACCCCTTACCTCACTGTTTCTTGTTTCTTGTTCTTTTCAAATATATTCTTCAAATTCTTACCCATCCTGTGAATGATCTTTGGTATTTGACCTAGTCTTTCTGTTAGTTTGAATGTTCCAAACACCACACACCATTGTTTTCAATAATATGCTTAACAGTAGAGGAATATGAGCTGTAGGTTAACATACAACTGATATCACTACTAAAATTATTTGTTGTTGTAACAGGCTGGGAATCTGGATAGCTTAAAAGGGGGGAATAATGTGATGATCCACCCCTAACAACCAAAGCTTCCTGGTCTTCCAACAGTTGGGGGGGGGTAATTCTTCTCCTTAAACATCTCCTTTGGAGAGCTCATGATGCAGTAGTTCATCCTCAGTAACCAACCTCGACAATCTTATCATCTGTTCTTACTATACGGGTTATATTGCCAAGGGTATAACAGCCATCCAGCTGCCAAACCTTCAGGGCACCTTACAGGCACACAAACTGTCAGGCAGATTAAGATGAACTTGATGAATGATGTCAAGCCCTTCAGAGCTTTACTGCCTCTGAAGAGTACACCTCTCTGAGGCTTTTGAAGATTGACAGTTGGCTTGTGCTGTTCCTTTGCTGGGTAGATAAGTTCCCTTTGGGGAAATCTTCCATTTAATAATGTTGTTTATTACTGGTACTTTCCTCTTCAGACAAAGTTATTTTAAAGCTAGGAATTTGTGTTTTAATGTACTGTTCTTACTTTCAAAAGGGAGGGTTCTTTTTTCCTATCAGTTTAAAAGTTGTTTAAAGTAATTGAAAAATATTTTTCTGTTTAGAAATTTTATTAACTTTACTTTGTGGAGCTGGCAAAATGTTTTAAAATGCTTTTTCACTTTGTTTGTCTATGAAAAAGTAACTTTTAAAAATGTTTATTTTTTACCTGCATTTGCTGCTTGTTTTCCACGGGAAAGAGGTATCATTTTCAGCTGGACTATGGAACACTGTCGGTACCATGGTCAGTCCTTCTTCCAACCACAAAAAGAAAAAGTTGAGCAAACAGCCTTTGTCCTCACAGAAGGCAAGCAATTTGCCTCAGCTGCAGGAGGGTAACTCTACTGTGGCCATTGGTTGCACCTCAAACCACTCATCTTTTACCTCAGATCCCTCTGGTGTAGCACCTAGTACCACAATAGACCAGGGTTTAGCCACATCCTATGTGGCTGTTGGGGTCCCCTCAGTGAGCAAGGGAGAGCCACGCTTGTTGGTCCTGGGAAAGGGAACAGTGAAGCCCTCCTTGTTTTGTTAGAATGTTGTGCCCATCCTTGGGGAAGCTGCCGCTAACATTAATAACTCTGCTGGTCCCACTTTTCCTGCAAAAAGAAACAGAAAACTAAACATGTATCTACTCTTCCACAAATTTCCTTAGCCAGAAGCAACTTAAATTGGTCTGGTCTAAGGTTTAATTTAGGCTATTGATCCTTCTTGTATAGTAGTCTATGGTAAAAAAGAAAAGGTTTAAGGTTCTTTATCTAGACATGAGAATAATGTCGGAGATACAGGGTTTTCTACTCAGATTTCAGATTCAGACTCATTCAGAGCTCATTTCTCCCTGTGGGGGTTCTACTTTCTGAGACTATTTCTTGAATGTGCCAGTGTATGCTTCTGCAACTTGGATTTTCAGAATTTTGAAAATTGCAGGCTCATATATTAAAGTTTGTCCTGATTAATTGTGACAGCATGATGAATGTTTTGTCTGTGGTTTTCTCTTGTGACAAAACATCTGCTTTAAATAATTTAATTTCTTCTATTCTTCAAGTCACAACTCATTGTTTACAGTGTGTGTATGACTCTGTTGATACTTCTTCAAGGGCTATGGTCACTGGTACTGTTTTGAGGAGGTTTGTATGGTTGCCTTCACAGAACCTCTCAGATGATGTTTAAATGAGATTTTAAATTCTTCTTTGGATAGAGATTTAATTCTTGGCCCCTCTGCTGCAGAGGTGATCAAAAGTGTGATGAAATGGGTAAGCTGATACTGGGAATCTCTAAGATTTTTCATCCTTCCTTTTCAAATTTTGCAAGGGATTCTCTAACTCCTCATCCAGTTTTGGTAAGAAACAAAATAAAAGGTCTCAACAAAATGTAGGTAAGTAGACATTTAAGAAGGAATGGCAAGGGAGTCCAAAGAAGATTTTTGGAAACTCACAAAACCAAAGACAGTCCAATAAGTCAGAATGACTATTAAAGAGACTTTGTTCCTCCCTGCCATCCTGGCAGCCCATTTTTTCTTCCACAAAGTCTGAATCTCCACCTTTCTCTTTGGCAACAGATACAAAAAAGCAGGTTCTGAAGATCATTCAACAGATACAAAAAAGCAGGTTCTGAAGATCATTCATTAAGGTTACAGATGACAATGGGAGGAAATTCCTGTTTTCCAGGGTGTAAGTCCTCATCCTTCGGACCCGTCTCTTTTGTTTCCAATGGTCCTTCATTGCACACTGTCGCAGGGAGTGATAGAACCCTTTCCCCTCTTCCCATGTGGGAAAAGGATTTTATTAAAGGATGTTTTTAGGGCCAAAGAAAGAGAATGCTTGGAGACCAGTTCTGGATCTTTCTTTCCTAAACCTGTTTGTGATAGTGGCCAAATTCAAAATGATGTCACTTCACAACCTGTTATCTCTTCTTTCACTTTCAAGTTTCTTGGTAACACTAGATTTTAAAGATGCTTATCATCACAATCCTATTCATCCAGAGTTTGGCATTTCTTAAGGTTTTGTGAGTCTGGATCACACTATCAGTCCTCTGCCACACCGTTTGGATTATCCAGTGCACCAAGAGTTTTCATAAAGTGTCTAGCTCCAGTTATCCCTCATTGCAGGCTACAGGGTATCCACATTTTTACATATTTAGACTTCTTGCTTATCCTTGCAGTGTCTTTTCAAAGTGTCAGGAAACTCTCTCTTTCTATCTTGGATGAGAGAGCTTACACAAACTGGGATTCCAAGAGAATATTCAAAAGTCTTTTTTGACCCCTTTCTCACAGGATAGTGTTTCTGGGATGTCAACTAGACACCACAGTTCAAAGAGCATTTCTTCCACAGGAAAAAATATATCTTTATCTAGATCTATTTCTAGGGTCTTGCACTCAGACTTTGGTCACTGTGCGGGAATATCTCAGGATTTTGGTTCTTATGGCTTCTATTATTTTTATGATAGCCATGGTAACACTTCACGTAAGAAAGATATAGTGGTACCTGATGTCCCTTTGGTCCCGGCACCAACACCCTTTGTCTTTTCAGAGTCCATTGCTGGGGGTTTCAGAACAGAAATCACTTCATAGAGACAAGAGATATCCCTACAACTCTCTTTTTGCATGGTTTTGCGCACTGAGCAGCATCAGGCAGCGCCGTCTAAACAGGTTTAAACTATTCCAGGCTCCACAAAGTCTGCTCTTCACTTTTTCCCTTAGAACTGTTCAAACTCTCAAAGTAATCACTCTATTCTCTTTCTAAAGCCCTGCACTTGCTCAGCTCTTATAAGGAAACACTAACTAACTAAAGCACTACACCCTCCTTGACTTCTCATAAGTATTAGACTCCCAATTGGTCCTTCCTGATCAAGTGAAAAATCAGTTCCCTTCCGTAATCTGATCTGTAAAAAAACAGTTCCCTATACTAATCTGGTATGTCCAAGGGTCAGTTTCAAGGTTACTCTCCAGTCCAGCTGGTGAATCTGGGAATTTTGAGGCAATGTTACAATTGCCTTATGTACACAGACAACCCTCTCCTCCTTCCAATAAACACTAATACATGTGAGAGATGCAGTTACACAGCCAAACTGGAGGCAGAACTCTCTCAACCCAAGACTGGCACAGTCAGTCAGGAGGAAAAGGTAACCACTCACACCACAAATCCAGTCTCACACAGACCTATTGCATCTGCATACCCAACACATAAACACACAAAAACATACTCGAAGGCTCTAAATAAAAATCTGCCTAAACAGAAAAGACCTCCTAAGCAGATATCCAAGCAACAGCCACCCATCAACAATACCCATGAATCACATATCTCACAAAATCAGTGTGCCTCACAATCACAGCCCTTAAGGCCAAACAACACACCAAATACACTTGTTATAGGGGACTCTATTGTCCGGCACACTGACATCCTGCTCCAGAGTGAACAAGGAGAAGGTCACTGTAAGCTGCCTGTCGGGTGCCAGGATCCGCCACATAATGCAAGCACTCAGGTCACTCCAAAACAAGTACAAGTATGACTCCGTCATTGTCCATGCTGGTGTGAATGACCTGAGACGTACCTCCCTGGACTACATGAAAAGAGACATAGAGGAGCTCTCTGACCATGTAGCCCAGGCTGGTATGACCCTGACCTTGAGTAGCATCTTGCCCTCACCAAGAATGATGCCACAGTATAAAGACAAAATGATCAGTTTCAACAATTGGCTAAAGTATTGGTGTCATTCAAAGGGGATCCAGTGTCTGTCAGCCTGGGATGACATGCTCGACAAGCCACGTTGCTTCGCTAGGGATGGCTTGCACCTGTCACCCTGAGGCTTTAGTATACTGGCCAAGGCTCTTGCCACCCCCATAGTGCCTTTTTTAGGCAAGGCTCAAAGGACAAATCCACCTCCATAGTCAACCCAAGGATAAAAAAACTAAAGGTAATGCTACTCAATGCCAGAAGTCTAAACCTCAAGATGCACACACTCGAGGCTCTCCTCAGTATGGAGAAAATTGATGTCTGTGCAGTAACAGAAACCTGGTTCAAGGCTCCTGAGAGCACCCCAGCACTACCAAGTTATAACTCATACCATGCGTTTCGGCCCCAAAACTCGGACCGAAGCACAAAAGGAGGGGGAGTATCTATATTCATCAAAGATACCTACACCTCCAGGTTAGTGGCACTGCACGAAACATCGGAAATCATCCATGTGCAACTAACAGCGGGCAAAACTGCCTTTCAGTTTGTAGCCTGCTACAGAACACCCTCCCTATTACAGGAACCTCACTTGGCATTCCTGAGAACACTGGAGAATATGAAGGTTTCTCCAAACACTATGTTATTGGGTGACTTCAACTACCCAAACATTGACTGGGAAAACTACTCAAGCCCAAACACCCTCGCCCAATGGTTCCTTGAATTTATAAACTCTAACGCAATGGAACAACTGGTCACCACTCCCACAAGAGGGAACAACATATTGGACCTGGTCATCACCAACATGGGGACTCTATGTTCCACACCAGAGGTAAACCCCTCATTGGTAAGATCAGACCATAAACAAATTTCCCTGGACATCCATATCCCGTTCCCACCCCCAGCCAAGAAAATCACTGTAAAGAATTTCTCAAAAGCCAACTTTGCACTTCTCAAGACTGAGATGGAATCCTTCAAAGCCCCTGGGCCAGAGGATAATACAACCCAATCCGCAGAATCCTTTACAAATGCATTCTATGAGCACCTGCAGGAATGCATGGATCGTGCTATCCCAAATAAAACCAAGACTCACTCCTCCAAAAACAGGAGACCGGTCTGGTGGACCCCGGCCATAAATAAGCTATACAACAGAAGGAGGAAGCTACTACATGACAGAGCAAAATCCCAAAAAGGGAAGGCATCTCTGATCAGTATTAGCAAGAAACTTTGATCCCTCATAAAATCATCAAAGGCCAGTTTCAAAAGAAAAATTGCCCTAGACGCTAAAGATAATCACAAGGCCTTCTTTAGTTATGTCAGGAACATGGGCGGAAACTCCCAGATATGCTTTGAATTGTTGCATAACGGTACAAAATATACTGAACCTACAGACATAGCCAACATCCTGGCAGACAGATTCAGTGCAAACTTCTCCCCCACTTCCCCCCCAAAGGAGCAAATGCCTATCCCAACTGAATGTAACCTCCCTGACATCACAGATGCACAGGTGAAAGCTGCCCTCTCCAAAGCAAAAAACACAGCATCTATGGGACCGGACGGTGTCCCAGGCTGTGTCTTACATGAGCTCCAAGAAGAACTGAACCCTCACATTAAGTCACTGTTCAAACTTAGCCTTACTACAGGATATGTACCCAAAGAATGGCGTACAGCTACAGTGGTCCCACTCCACAAAGGTGGTGCCACAACGGACCCCGGAAACTATTGCCCCATAAGCCTGACTAGTCTGGTCTGTAAAGCTATGGAGTGTATTACCATGGAACTCATAAACAAAGACATTGGGAGCCTCCAGACACTGGACCCTACCCAATTCGGCTTTGTTAAGGGCAGATCTTGCCTCTTAAACCTAGTTGATTTCTTTGAAACAGTTACCAAAGTCATAGATGAGGGCAAGGTAGTCCACACAGCCTACCTGGACCTCGCAAAAGCCTTTGACACAATACCCCACTCGGGCATCATAAATAAGCTTACCAGCTTAAATATCAACCCTTATATCACAAGATGGGTTGCAAACTGGCTCAGAGATAGAAGCCACATGGTCAGAATCGCAGGTGCCATGTCCGAATCCAAACCAGTTACAAGTGGCATCCCACAGAGCTCAGTTCTGGGACCTCTCTTGTTCGGTATATACTTCTCTGAGGTTCAGGCTAACATGGGGGGATTATGGCTGACAAAGTTCGCAGATGACTGCAAACTGGGGGCCATAATTGAATCTCCAGCTGACACAAGCATCCTCCAAAAGGGTCTCACAGAGATGGATGCTTGGTGCCAGAGCCACGGCCTCAAGCTAAGTGCTAAAAAGTGCATAGTCATCCCCTTTGGGAAAAACAAAGCGCCCACAAATTACCACATAGGTGGTAATCCATTAAGTACGGAAGAAGTAATTAGAGATTTGGGGACCAACGTAGATAGTAATCTCTCCTTTGATAATCACGTTGCCAGAGTGGTTAGAAAGACTTTCTATATAGCCCACCTTATCACGAAAGGGTTCCCATCTAGATCAAGAGAGGTCATTGTGCCCCTCTACTCGTCACTCATCAGGCCCATAATTGAGTACAATGCCCCTTTTGGGATGTTCCTTACCCGACACCTGCAGCAACCGGAGAGACCCCAAAAGTACCTCACCAAGAGGATCATGGGCTACAAACAGATGTCCTATGCAGCTCGACTAAAGAAACTCCAGCTCTACTCAGTTGCTTACCGCCTACTCAGAGGCGATCTATGTCTGACGTACAAAGCCATGTCAAACCCAGAATTAATGGACATGCTCCACCTCAAAAAATCCAAGTCCCTTAGAGTTACACGCTCCAGGGACCTAAACCTCAGCACAAAAATAAATAGGACATGCTGGAGGGACAGATTCATTTCCCAGAGGCTCCCCTCACTCTGGAATAGAATCCCAATTCATGTTAGACATAGCCCCTCGCTGACCCTCTTCAAGCGAAATTTGGGCGCGTGGATGGGAAATCGCAAATTCACCCCTGGGATCTCTCCTGTGTCCCTGCTAGACAGAGGCACAGTAAACTAATCTTAAAAGGGTACCTTCTGTGACCTACTTTACAGAGGCACAGTAGGCTAATCTAATAGGGAGGCGGAAGCCAAATACACTCTGGCTAGGCTTATAAATGCCCTAGGGCAGATAGCCTAGTATCTACCTATGAACCTATGAACCTAAATTCAGGTTTTCCCTTCTCCTTGTTCCAAAACAGTCAGCCACCACAGACAACTTGGACTTTGCTTGGGGAGCAGTATCATGAGGGATAAAAGTGAAATGTGTGTGGGATGCCAAGGACATATGCCTGCACATAAATATAAAAAAAGATGCTTGCCCTGATCAAGGCACTCAACTCCCTGAATCATCTTTGGTCCCTGGGACCTCTTCAAGTTGTTAAAGACACTACCACAGCTGTATGGTACATTAACATGGAAGGGGGAACCAAGTCATACCCCTCTGCAGACTAGCCATGTAAGCTTGGGATACAGCTTCACAGCACAGTCTCACTATACAGACATTCTACATTCTGTCAAAGCAAAACTGTGTGGCAGACAAGCTGAGCTAGACAAGGGCAGGAAACTGGATTCCTCTGTGAGGAGTTTGTCAAGTAGTCCTCTTTGTCTCCTCTCTGAACAATCAGCTGGAAAGATTCTACTCCAGGACTCTATACGAGAAGGCCTGAAAGATGTATGCCTTTTTCTTTCTGTGGACAGGAATATTCTTGTATGCTTTTACACCCTTTTCACTAATATCCAGGGTACTTGTGAAGATTCAGAAGGAATCTCCCAAGATCATTGTGGTGGCTCCCTTCTGGCACAGGCAACAGTGGTTCTCCCTTGTTTTGAAATGGCCAGAGGCAATTACCAATAGCTTCCTCATAGACTGGATCTAATCACATTAGAACAGGAGTGCTTGATACACCCTAACACCAATCAACTTCAACTGACTACCTGGATCATGGGGGTCTTGATTCCTTTAGTCACCTATTTACTGAGGAAGTGCAGCAGACACTAATAGATGCAAAAAGCCTGATACTAGAAAATCATATATTAGCAAATGGAAAAGGTTTTCTAATTGTGCGCACAACATAACCAACACCCATTCAATGTTACTTGTTCTTGGGTTTTACAATATTTGCATGAGTTACTATTCTATGGCCTTTCTTACTCCTCTGTCAAGGTTCATTTATCAGCCATTTTGTCATGTCTGCCCATGGCTCCTCCTATTTCAATGCAGTCTCATGTCAGAATGTTTTTCAAATTAGTTTTGCATTAGAGGTCCCCAGGAAATGGGTGCTCCCTCCTTGGGATCTTAATTCTGTGTTAGAGAAACTAACATTTGCTCCATTTGAACCAGGTAGCATGGCTGACTTGAGGATCTTAATAAGAAAACAGTTTTACTGATTACTCTGACATCTGCAAGAAGGGGGTCTGAGATGCAAGCTCTTATGGTGAGCTTGCATATTCAAAATTCTGAAAATCCAAGTTGCAGAAGCATACACCTTTTTCCCATACTAATCAAAAATCTTCCCATCCTTATCAGGTATAGTAGCGTTGGAATTAACTAAATCTATAACTGCTGGATCAGGTTTGGGAAGAGTGTATAAAATCTTAAAAGACTGAGGAATTTTGTACATCCTATCTGACTTTTTAAGTGCAGCTGTCTGACTGTCAGGAAAATTGCAGGCAGTAATTCACATATCCTCCAAAACTAACATAACTAAGAAATGGGGGCAGATTCTTTGAAATTCTTCTGTAACAACTCATAATATTTTCTTAGGGACTGAGAAACCTTAGTGTTCTCCCTCTGAAAAAAAATGACACATTTGAGAAATAGTTTCAGAAAAGAGAACCCCCACAGGGAGAGTCAGAAACTGAGCTTTCCTTTGAGTCTGCATCAGAAATCTGAGTAGAAAATCCTGTCCCTTTATCCTCCTATTCAGACTCAGAATTTTCCACTGGGACAGGGTTTCTTTGAATTAATCCTTCGTTTATGTCTAAAGTGGTATTTGAATTTACTTTAAACCAAACTATCACCTATCGTTTTCTTTCCTGAACCTAAAAATGAGGCAGAAAGGATACTCCCTACCTTGGGTGTCCACAGAAAACTCAGGTACTATCTTGACAGAACTAAATCTTTCAGCTCTGTGGATCAATTGTTCATTTCTTGTGAAGGTAAAAAGAAGGAACAACCTGTGTCAAAACATACTATTTCCAAATTGTTATCTAACCTTTTGTTATATTCACCAAAACAAATCTATTCAAGGCAGGGTCAAGGCCCACTCTACCAGGGCCTTGGCTTCATCAATGACTTTTTCAAAAGGGTTGGATTCTACAAGTATCTTGGTCCTCTATGTATACTTTTACAAAGCAATATAAGCTTGATTCATTCTCTAAGTCTAGATCAGGCTTTACAAGGACTATACTCCAGGGTCACCTAGACTCTTCTCCTTCACTTCCAAATTGTAGTAAGCTAGAGTAATCCACCCCTATAAGGCTTCTGCAGCAGTGATCAATATGATGAACATAACAGAGGTGTGTAAATAAACTTACCATAACAGGAGATGTTCAAATGATTACAACTGCAGTAGCTGCTCCTTCCCTCCATTCCCCATGTTTTGTGTTGTGTTGTTTATGCCAGGGTGTGGTAATTTATTTATTTTTTTGTTCTTCCTGAGATTGTCCTTTCAGGGTTCAATCTCCCTCTCTTTGTTGGGAAGAAAGCTCTAAAGGGCTTGGCACCCAAACTTGTTTTTTAGTCAGCTCAGCTTAAGCTGCCTGACAGTTTGGGTACATGAAAGGTGCCCCGAAGCTTTGAAAGCTGGCTTGCTATTATAGCCTTGTCAGGATATAACCCATATACAGTAGATAAGGCTTCTGCAGGCGTGATCATTCGAATGTCTCCTGTTATGGTAACTTTACTTATACAACTGTACTTTCTCAGTGCAAGTAGCTTACTCTATTATAAGCCTTCTGTATAGATAGGCCTAACTCTGGAGTAATTCACTAACACAGAGTTCAGGTCTTTTGGAATATGGGCAAAAGTTTTACACCAGAATTACTTACCATCCCCTGAAGAATGGCTGCCATAGAATGAAAGTGCAGGCAACTTTTTGTTTGCAACTTGATTGCTGGTCTATTGAAAGTATCACCTTGATAGTTTTTGTTTCTGATTATTCTTTTGTAGGATGACCATTGACTTTGTGTTTTCCTCCTTCCACTAGCTTTTGTCTAAAATTATTCAATATTAAACTACTTTGATGGAATATAATTCGGCGCCCAGAGCTTCTATTTGATATATTTTTAAATGTGTTCATAATAAAATATGAACTTACAATGCCTGCCCCAGAACCATAGAGCTTTAATCTGGAGGCAACATTTATTGACTCTACAAGAAATATTATAACTGACATTTAATAATGTATAGTTTTAATCACAAGTCAGAACTTGACTGACAAAATATAAGCTTGGCGTATCCTGTACATTTAAATCCTACATTAAACTTTCCAGAGGTAACTGTTGTTAAGAAAGACCAGTGAACCGTTGACTTGTTGAATGATTACAGTAAGTTTGTCCAATTACAATTACATTAAGGAAGATAGGCACAACCACGTTTTGTCTGAGAATGTAGAAGTTGTTTGCTTACGGACTAAGAGTTGATTCTTCCCACAACAGATTACAGAATTCTGTTTGTTTTTGAGGCCTGCCCTACTTATCTTTTGTGATTCAGTTCAGCATTCTACAAACAAGCCTGGCTAATTGTACAACTTCTAAAGAGTTCTTGGTATTGTATTCCTTTAAGGTAACATAGTTAGAACAAGCTGTGACAGAAGCATGCTGTGTGCCCTGATTCTGACATTGAAATTAATAGAAATTAAATCTGCCTTTTCTCCTAAAATTGTTTGCTTTTTAGTGTATGGCCAACACATTTGGGCTAATGCTTTGCAGTGAATTTTTTGCTCCTATCATAAAACATTCCTTAGTTTGCCAAATGAACTCTGGAGACTTCAGTTTCTCCATTTTAGCATGGATGAAATATTTTTGCCTTAAGTGCAAAGTGAAAACAGCAAATCATCAGTATCAAACATCTGTTTTAGTATGAGTGTATTTGCTGTCTAAATGCTCTAGGCTTGTATTTTTGATTATTCTGGAATCATTGGCTAGAAGTCAGAAAACATTGCCACATTGCGACGAGCGAATTTGTATGATGACTGGCCATGCACAGGGTGTCTACACTTAATGCTAGCTAGAAATGCCAAGTAGAAGAGCTAGCTGCATTATATAATAATGAGCACGATTTTAAAATGAGTGGCTTGGTGTATGCAAATGAGGCAAAACAAGATGTCAGGGTGATTCATGAACTATAAATGTTGCACCATGGAACTACAGAACTCGTGTAAATGAACACTGCCAAATCTCCATGATCACACTAAGGGAATTATGAGAAATATTATGGGTTGCTACTGAATTAATAAATGTTTATTTGCAACAAACTCTTATTGCACTACAATCCACAATGTGAATTTGTTGCACCTAGGGGTGCCACCACGTCATCTGACCATGCCTGACATTTCATGGACTCCATACCACTAATGTTGTGGACCAGTACTGTGTAGGTGAGGAGACCATGGAAGATATTGTGGACATGCATCAGCCTCATCAGCAGCCCCATGAGAGATGAAGAGTACCCATCTAAGTGGATACCATTGTATGGGTGGCTTTACATATATTAGCTATAAGGACCTTTCAGTGACTTAAAAGGGACACAGTAGGACTATCTCAGGCATTTGCCTCAGAATATTTCATCAATTTCTTGATGCCATACTTCAGAATGGGGGTGGGAGCATATATGATTGCCACTTAGTATAGAGGAGAGAGCAATCATAATGCAGAACTGGGAAGGAAGTACATGAGCTGCAAAAGGTAGCACTTCTGTATATTACGTACCACCTGGCAGTTAATGGAGTGATTCCTTTTGCAGTTCATGTGCTTCCTTCCCAATGGCACACCTGTGACCTGTACTGACATTTCGAATTGGGGTGACATTACCCAGGGGCGTCTTATTGTTAATGCTCGGTAGGCCCTAGAAACCTGGCTGATGGCATCCATCAGTAATCCACAGAATGAAGCAGACCAGGGTTACAACTATGCTCAATTGCAAGCAAAGGGCATTATTAAGCATGTGTCTGGGCTCCTGCAGGCATACCTTTGCTGTTCAAATTCAGCTGGTAGTGCCTTACAGTATGATCCTGGCACATGTGAAGAAATATTTTCACTATGTACAATGTTAGCTGCTCTGGTGGAGCAGAGGGATAAAGTCCTGACTATAGCCCAGCTGACCCAGGTTCAGTTAGTGGCTCAGGTGATTGACAGAGTGGCAGGGAGGGAAGGGGGCATTGCCATTCCAGTGAGAGGGCAGTTCTGTAGGTGTTTCCTGTGACAGTCCCTGTTGAAGGCAGAGAGCAGGGCTACTGGGAGATGTTGTCCAAGGGGATAGGGTGGGGACATGCCTGAGCTCCTGTGAAGCAGAGGCGATATGTTCATATGTCAGCATTCCACACCTGCTCCTCAGACATAATGATGAGAGTTGGGAGGGAGAAGTAATGGGATAGATCATAATGGAAAATACCCCAGCAGATGTTGACAGCCAGGACCCCAAGACACCCTTAAGATTCATGCAAGCCCCAGTTCTATAGGAGGAAGTACAGAGGGTGAGAAAGTGTTTGGTAGACCCAGCGATGGATGTGGAGTACTGGGTAGGGAGCCGTAGGGTAATGCAGTAGAGAGAAAAAAGCCCCCCTAAAAAATGTATACACAATGTTACACAATATCATAGTTAGGAGACAGTTATGGTGAGGAGGCAGTTGTGGGAGGAGCAGTCCCCAGCAAATCATGCAGTGGAAGCTGAGCCACATGAGGAGTTGGTGGAGGAACAAGCAGCAGGGGATGATCAAGCTAGATGGTGGTGGGTGCAAAATGCAAAATGTATGACACTGGCAAAGTCAGTGACTTGCATAAAGCTTTGACCTATAGTTAAGCAGAGTAAAGCAGATACACTACAGTAAAAGTAATGGATGCAAAGCCAGGCTGTACTTTGCCATGCACAGGCTCACCATACTGACCATTAGACATAGACAACCCAACAATTTACAATGGGCAGGCCACAGTTACTATCATTTGCACAGGTGATGGAGGCAAGGCAAGTGTGGATGTCTTTTGTAGGGAAATGTGTGAGTGTTGAGGACAAATAAAAGCAAGACTGCACTTGTTTGTATGGACTTTGAGAGTGTGTGTGTGTGTGTGTGTGTGTGTGTGTGTGTGTGTGTGTGTGTGTGTGTGTGTGTGTGCTCGCATGCATGAGTGTGTGTGTGTGTGTGTGTGTGTGTGTGTGTGTGTGTGTGTGTGTGTGTGTGTGTGTGTGTGTGTGTGTGTGTGTGTGTGTGTGTATTTATGGGTGTAAGGGATATTAATATAAAAGGCTTTGTTAAGGGCTAGTGTCACTGGAAGTGTGTGTGTGTGTATGTGATGCACTGTGGTTTGTCATGGTGTGAGTGCATGTCTGCTGGAATACAGCCACAGAAGTAGTTACCTCACTGTGTAACAATCTGCTGGAAAAGACCAGGGCATGTGTGATAGAGAGTTTAGCGTCCCATGCATGCATCCACCCACCCATGAAAGCTAGTTCTACCAGGATTTGCAATTGTTATACCATGGCCCTGGCTAGATATTGGCATGCTGGGTGACTGTAAACGACATCTGTTACCAGATGTGCCACTGCTGTGACTGTCATCCCACCTCCAAACTAGATGCAGCAGTGGAAGTGTTAATGCTGTGTAAGGGTGATGTAGGCTGTCCACAGCCACAATAGTCCCCATCCATGGAGGTAACTGTGGAATGCCTTCAAGGATGGTGCTTCACACATGGCAGGCAAGCTTGAAAGGACATAGCAAGTTCAAGTATATGATTTAGTCTATCAAAGTAATCATACATACGGGACATGCAATCCCATAGATCATCTCACACAACCTGCATCAATCTTATTACTTTGCCATGGCTGTGGTAGTACTAGCTTGTCTCTCCATGATGCCCTGTACATATGCTGGGTTGTGGCTACTGGCACACTAACATTAGTACCCCCCACTTGTGTTAACTACTCACCTAAGGAGTTAGCAGCAGAGCATACCTCTCACCCTCTTAATACAAGAAATCTGGACAAAGCCCAACATAATGGGGGGACAAAGGCCCCAAAATAGGGACATATTTTAAATATTGCTCTTATAAACTTAGAAAGTTGCTAGAGTAACAGGGTTTGTTTTAACATACATTTTCTGAAGGATTTGAAGTCTGGAACTCAAACGTATGCCATTATTTAGTGACTTCAGTCTTCAGATCTTCCCAGTGATTTGCCAGAAAACCACAAATTTTATGAAGAACAGACCAAAAATCAGAAGCAAAAATCTGGACACTCTGAAAAAATCTGGACAGTTGAGAGGCATGGAGCAGAGCCTGACACATGTCTGATAAGGGGGCACTACACTTCCCTGACATCTAGTGTCCCAGTAACCTGTCCTCCCTGCATGGTATGTCCACAGGTGTAGTCACATTCTCTGTATCCAACATAGACTTTCTGCAGTCTCTGACTGTGCTAGCTCATTTTCACCATCATCATTAGAGGTTGCAGATCCTTCATCATCAATCATTGGCAATTCAACAGTGGTGGTGCTAGATAGTGAATCATGTATGAATAGAGAAAAGCACAATACCCTGTGTAAGTATAACCCAACATCAAAAAGATAAATGAACATTAGGTGCAGGAATAGAAACATTTGAAAAACAGACATTTAAATAGCATACCTTATGCAGATGATTGTGCAGGTGAAATCCCTGATTTACTGCATAACTCAGATCAGACAGACAGACAGAGTGTAATGGGTCAAGAGGCCTTACAGCTAGTGTTACAGAAGAAGATCTCTATGTACCTGGGGTATCTCTGTCAGATACTCTTGGTGCCTGGGGAACTTCTGTAGCAATACCCAGCATCACACTGGGGGATAATGTCAAGCACTCTCTGTCTCTAACAGAGGCCTAAAACTCCTCAGTCTCCATGAGAGGTGTCTCGAGCTGTGGCTCGCCACCTGTCAGTTTATCTTCCTTTGCCAGATAGACAGCTCTTTTTTGGCAGCTCTAATAATGCCAATGGCTCTGCAGTGGACCATTCCATAAGTACAGTCTTGGCTTTCAATATCATTAACATCCACCACCAGATCTTTCCATTCACATTTCCTATAGGCCTTGTCAGCAGTATCCTGTCCAAAGAGCCACTGGGCATGGAGACAAACTATATAGTTTACTAGATAGCTTTTTTGGTAGACTCATAGTGCTTTTCTGTTTAGTAAGTTTCTTAGGCATTTCTCTGTAGATATGGAAAACAGGGGTACTACCATATTAGTTGTGAGTGAACCGCCCCCCCCTTACAACATTTTCTCCTCCTTGCCCATATTCCATGTTGCTGGTGGTGTGTCTAGACATTATATTTGTCTATCCAGACAGTGTATCTAATATCAAACACATAACATCAGTGAGCTAATGTCGTCCACACTACAGCAGCCTTAGAATTCCCACTCCCAAGGGGACATGACTGTTTCTAGTTATTCTTGAAAAGACTTTTGCAAAAGTGGTATATGTATAAGTTGTAGAACAGACAAATGGTTTTAAACAAAATGATAGTACAAGTTCAGTCTAATTGAGGTCATATGTGCTCTAAATATATGCTGATGAGTCTGTCTCTCATTAGGCCTAACAATCCTTCAGCACAGCAATTGGTTTACTGTAGCGGTATCCCTCCCACTCCACTTGTCAATAACCCATAAAAGTACTGTCAAAGCTAGTTCATTACATACTTAAGTAGCACAGAAGATAATATTACCTATAGTTTAAAAAGTGAAGCTGCAAAAATAGCATTTAACTTGTAGAAGTAGTTATCCAGCACCTTTATGCATTTAGTGTAAGATTCACCTGTTGCAGGTTTTGACGTTGGTGCTTTAGAAATTCTCATTGCTCATTGTCCTCTCCCATGCTTATATCACTCACATTCAGGTGCCTAGACATGGTGATTATGCAAAGGAGGACTCAACTCATTACTGTCTGACTTGCTCAGTTGCTGCATTGAGCTAAGTGTGGAGTACTGCCAGCATTGTACTCACACCTGTCTATGTGGGGGCATCACTGTGTATGCACAGCTCCATCCATGGCTCCAGGGGGATATCTACAATTTCACATCTAACCTGAGGGAAATGGAGTCACTGTAATTCATGTTTTATTCACAGTATGTAAAGAGATACAGGTTTACCATGTTTTGTACCTTTAAGTGTAATGTTTAAACTATGTAATACAGTACATATATTGGGTAGTATGGCCACTGGCTGCCTGCTGTTGCACAACAATTGGCTCACCTGAGAACAAGAGTGGGCATGACATATCTGCCAGTTTTCTCTGTGATTTGACACTTTAATGTGTCTACTGGGGGAGAAGGCAGTAGTACAAAGCCACAGGAGAGGTATGAAGTTCCAAAGTATCAGACTGAGGAGTGGAATAGTTAATAGTTTGACACAGGGAGTGACACATGCTACTACCATCCCATGCATGGGTGAATAGTGTCATCACCATTACTGTGACATGAAGTAATAACTTCCTGACTTCCAGAGTCAGTGAAAGGCCAAGGTTTGAGCTAAAGCACCACAATGTACTGTAAGTAATGGTTGTCTTTCCTGTTTATACAACCATCCACATATCTTACATACTCCTGTTTCTCTCTTTATAGTCTCTGAAGCTATTGCAAAGTATGCACAGCTGCATAGGAGGAGGATAGAGTGTGTTAGAGAGCACTGATGTGACTATATCTACTTCATACAATGCAGGTTTAAGTGTTAACAATCTGCTTAGATAGTGCAACTGTACTCTGATACAGTACAGGTTTTCTCCAGTAATGACACTTTTCTGCTATGTTCCATAGTTCAAAGGTATCAGTATAGCTGTTTGATGTTATTGGTGTGTGTGTGTGTGTGTGTGTGCATGTTTTTTTGTGGAATTGTACAAGTAATTCACCATGTTAAGGCATTGTTTTCAGATTTGTTTGTGATAATGACTGGAGGTTGAATCGCATCCCCCTTGAAATTTGTAGTTTGTTGCATTTATGAATATATTACCTATGACATTATAAGGGGAAATAAGTATGAATTGCATTTTTGCATTGTTTCTGTAGTTTTCTCTAATATATTTGGTCTGATGACATTACTGTGTGATTAGATGGTGCAATCTGCTCAACACATTAAGATTTTCCATATGGTGATGGCTGTGGGTTCATTTCCCCTTTGGGTTGTTTATTGTGTCATCATTGATAATTTCTTATAGGTGTTTGTTGGAATTCTGAGTAAAGTGCCTACAATATTGTAACAGGAACATATGTAGGAGATGAATTTATTCTTTGTATCTATGCATTTGTCTCACATGCAGCATTACTATGTGCTAGACTGCAGTCTTTAGTACAAATAACTTAACACGTTAGACATGCAGTACTGCTGTATGTGAGATGGCTGTGGGTTTTATTTACCTCCAGTTGTGTATCATGGTATCATTAGTAGTTTTGGGTGCATGTTTTTTGTTCTTTCGAGCAGAGTTGTAGCAGACTCATTTGGCATGCAGTGCTGCTCCCTTGTTCTGGTATCCCTTGGTAGGCTGAAGGAAAAACAGCCCCTTCTCCCATCTGGCACTTTGGAGAAACGCCAGTCCTAACACTCTGCCCCCTCATGCTCTCAGACTGTATGAGAGCAATAAAATCAAAAGAAAGTCTGTTCTTGAATCTGATACTCCTTCCTTCTCTCCACCAGGTCCTTAACGATTGTACATGAGAGCAAAAAAGGAGTATATTTTCTGATCTTCTGCTCAAAGTTCAGAAGCACCAGGTCCAAAAGCCCTCCATCTCTTAAATTAAAAATTAAATGGACCTGCCGATCACATCCCCTGACACCTTACATCCAGGGAGGCTGTACCCTTCACTCCACCCTAAATATGTTTTGAGCATAGTACCTGTAATTTGTAAGGGAATATTTGTGTTTGGTTGCATACATTTATCTCACACATGCCGTTACTGTGTGTTTGACTGCAGACTTTACTTGGATTGTACAAGTAACATGCTAAGGCTTTGCCTTCTGGACTGCACGTGATGATGCATACTGTCTGTAATGTTATCTCTCTTCCCCATCTTCTTTCTTTCTGTCCTTTGTATTACACACATTTATTTGTTTATTGTTTTGTTTCTCACCACTTATTTTACAGTTATATGCAGAGGCATCTAGACCTGCACCAATCTCTCCATTAAGACATGTTACCCCTCCCACAGCTGGGAATGCCAACATCACCACAAGACACACCCACTACATCTAAGTCCCAGGCTGCCACAACCAGTGCCACTGCCACAACCACTCCCACACCTCCTACAGCAACTGCAGCAAACACAGTAGCCAGTCCAGCACCAGGCAGTGTCATTGTACCCACTGGTAGCAATGCCACTGGAGGTGACAGCTTTGTCACCCATTGGTAAGTTATTGACATTTTTATTTTCACTTATTTTTATTTTATAATTTGATAACAGGGTAGCTGATCCTTTTCAGTCATGGCCCTGGTAAATAACTTCAGTTATAAGAACAGGGAATAAATTATACTACAAATATCCATGAAATGGGTAAAATTTAGTAGGTAGGTTTGTATTTTGCCAGGATACAGAACAGCAGAAATTTGTATACAACAAATATTAACAGTAGACTACTGAGATTTAAGTATAGCATCAATATGTGTGTGTATATTTTATATATATATATATATATATATATATATATATATATATATATATATATATATATATATACACTATAATAAACATGCAGCAGAAGAGCTGTGGAAGTGAACCTGATGGCCGGTGGAGCTGGGCAAGCAAAAAAGTGATGCAAAAAACAAAAATCTTCTTTGTTGTGTAAAACATGTTTTGGCATAGACTTGAAAAATAGTAATTATTGCTTTTATAATACACTCTGAAAATGGATGTAAATATATTTTAGGGCAAAATTCTGAAAAGTCTCAAATTTTCAGACTATGTCAGGCAACTTAAGGGTGGTATCTCAGCTTATTAGTTCTCAACATTTCAGACACAGAATGTCATGATATTCATTAAAATAAAGATTTTGGTCCAATCCTGAAGAATGGCAGTAATACAAAGATGTCCTAGGTCCTAGGAACAAAAGCATTAGCCTAAGAGTGCATACGGAATACCATGAAAATCATCTATGTAGAACAACAAACATTTCATCTTCAGTAAAATTGTCATGTAAGAGATGTATGTAGAACAACAAATGAGCATTCAGCTTCAATAAACTGCATGTGCAATAAAGCATACCATAGGCGCTATACTTTTCTCAGCTACATTAGTAGTAGAGATTGTATTATCTTTTAAATGTGGATTTATTTCTGGTATTTACATCACATTAATAATGCGATGGTAGAAGACGACAATTTGTTTGTATACTTTACTCATCTGGGCACATTTAATGTTTAGGTGCCACCTCCTAACCCATTGAGTTGCCCAACCCCTTTCATCTGCGCCATGCCCTTTTGAAGCTCTCAATGGAGTCACAACCCCACATCTTACAAAGGCAGTCTTTTGCAAATGTCAAAATCCCTCTCAGAGGAAAAAACAAAATTCTCAGATCCAGGTTGTAGTGATTACCCTCCTACTGCATCTGTTGGTCTGTACTCCTCCATCTTTCATTGTACCTTAACTCTACTCCTTCACTTTTCTCATGTAGAATTCTGTATACCTACATCACATCCTCTGTCTTTCTCCTCATGTTTAATGAATACAAGCTCAGCAATTCCAGATATTCTTTATACTCCTTTCCCTCCATTTTCCAGTAACCCTTGTGGTCTTACTCTAAATGATTTCCAGATATTTCACATTTCTTTTCTTGAAGGTCTTCCCGAAATGCACACATTATTCCAAGTATGGTCTTACCAACATGCAACAGACGGAGTCAATCTCCCTTTTCTTGAAGTATGTGCCCAAGAATACATCCTAGCACTTTACTGACTCTTCCTGCTGCCCTCTGTACCTGTGCACGATGGGGCCATGGCTGGTATGATGATCATTCCTTGGTCCTTTACATCCAGCATCTCTCCTAGTTTAACATCCTCTGACTTATGTGACCTTCAAAAGAGGTACAACTAGGTTAGGGAGAAGGGGGAAGTTACCCCAGGGGCATGATTAACATGTGTTGATGAGGTGAAACTGCAGAACTGGTATTCATTTATGAAGCCAAGAGGATATCAGGACTTCATAAATGAATGCTGATACTGCATTCACACATTCACACTTGCAATGAAGCTTAGTGTGTGTTACTAACTGTAGCAATGTGCTTGTCATAGTTGTAGCAAGTGTTCTACTACAGTTATGGAAGTTGGTGTGTGTTAGTAACTGTAGCAAGGTACATGTTGTAGTTATAGTAGGCATTCTACTAGAGTTACTGAAGTTCCGAATACAGTTCTTTCTTTTCTTTCTTTCTTTGTTTGGAATGTCAAATCTTGTAATATGTTTTGATCCTTAATTTTAGAACTACAAAGGATCAGATGAACTAGCTATGATACTGATCTTCAGGTTGTTGTGTCCAAAATGCAGAACATTGCTCTGTCTGCGGTGACGTTTAGCTGCCATTGTTGTGTCAACCTGCAGAAGATTTCCACCCCCCCCCTTTTTAAGTTTTTCTTGCATCTTGCACTGGCAATATGATTTCTTTGTCATCGCCAAGTAGTTTGAGTCTGTTAGCTCCTCCATCGAAGTAGATGAATGTGAGAGGACCAACTCTCACAGCTGCAGTACTCAAGTAATCAGTTCTCTTGGAACTGAGAGGATTCCTTAGCCATCACTTTTATTTTTAATTTTATTTTTCATTTTCTCAAATAAAAGTCCAAAAAGCAAAGGTATGGCTCCAAACTTCAAAATCTGTTGAAATACGAATCCGAAATCCAAGAAGTTGATGTCAGCTCAGCTTTATTCACACAAGCGCTTTCACATATAGCTTCGTCAGGTGCATAATACATGCTGATTAGAACACCTGTTTATACTAACAGTTAATCATGTGACAAAACCTAGATGCAAATAATTAAAGTGAACATGCAGCTAAAAAATGTCATAAAAATTTGTTATATAAAACATTGAACAATATTACATACTCATGTATACATACATAAATATAAAATAAATGTTGTTAAAATAATTATAATTACTTCCTCAAAGACCGCTTCTGTAATGTTGGTTTAATAGGAACATGGTCATTTAGACCATGCTCACAGTTGGCCCTTAATCTAATAATCCAACCTGCTTCTAACTCTTCAGTTCTATGTCTTACATTACCCCTTCTCACAGTCTCGAAAGTTTTAGCTAGTACTGAGAACATAAAAACATGTTTTATATCTGTTTGCATAACATGCTTGGCAAGTGCATTAGTACCATTCATTCTCTTAATGTTATATAAATGCTCTCTAATCCTCTCTCTAAGACTGCGGTCAGTCTTACCTACATAGTATTTATTACATAGGGTACAGACTGCAAGATATACAACATGCATGGTGCCACAATCAGCACTAGTAGTACGTTTGTAAAATTCACCTGTATCTGGATGTTTAAATTCAGAAGCTGTGGACACATAACTAAAATAATTACATGTCCCACATGGTTTGGTGCCCAAATTATTGGTTAAATATTCATTCTGGGATTTATGACATAACCTAGACTTTAATGATTTCATATTCTTAAAAGAAAATTGAGGTCTTGTGATGTTAGTATAAATAGGTGTTCTAATCAGCATGTATTATGCACCTGACAAAGCTATATGTGAAAGCGCTTGTGTGAATAAAGCTGAGCTGACATCAACTTCTTGGATTTTGGATTCGTATTTCAACAGATTTTGAAGTTTGGAGCCATACCTTTGCTTTTTGGACTTTTATTTGATTTTTATCTTTTAGCAAAGGTTAGCTGTTGAACTGGTAACATTTTTTACTTGCCTTATTTTTCATTTTGTTTATCTGTGGTAGAGCACTGATCCGTATGAAGTAATTTCAGGCTTAACCTTGGGGCTGTATGACAAATGCTCAAGAACAGCATTATAACAATAACACTTCAGAATACAAATTGAGCATATAGTAACAATAACACTTCAGAATACAAATCACAAGGAAACAAAAAGGCAGAGAAAGCACGAGTGCAGACACAAAATAGCGTATAGACAAATTTAATCTCCGCTTTCGTAAAAAACTTCATCAGAATACAACACTTACAAACAACAGCATCCCTTATATACAACAACTAATTAATAGATACATCATGTGATAAATTACTTAATTGATCATAAAAAATTAAAAAAACATTAAACAACTAACTAAAAATGTCAAACATACAATAGTTCAAGCAACTTATTCCTATCTATATTTTTTGGAATAGATAATTTACGATGTTTTAAAAAACATTTTAAATTAATAGTATCATTTAACCCGGGTGGGTTATCCGAAAAAAGTTTGATCTGCCATAAAACCTCTCGCTGTTCAACATAATTCTTAAAATCACCGGCCCTGCCATCATTTATACATGTTTCTAACACAGTAAACATAAATTTTTTAAAAACAATGCAAGAAATCGAATGTCTGAATAAAGCATTATTGTGGTTCTTTGTCTTAATGGCATATAAATGTTCTTTAATACGTGTGCCCAAGCTTCTGGTAGTCATACCGACATAGAAGGCTGGGCACACGGAGCATAAGGCAATGTAAATGAGTCCACTGCTAGTACAATCAACGTAACTTCTCACCTCTAAAATCCTATCACAGGTAACAACGTTAATAAGTGGACCCTCAGAAATAAAACGACAGATAGTGCAATTGTTGCATCTAAACATCCCCTTCTTGTTTAGTTTATTAAGAGTAGATGTTGTTTTATCAGAACTGGCTCTCTCAAAAATGTTTTTCAACGAATTATTTTTACGAAACACAAAATGGGGTTTACAACCCACTACTTTAATAATATCCTGGTTACCTTTAATAACTTTCCAGTTGTCCTCTAATATCTTTTTTAACTTAAAACAGTCTGAACTCATTTCAAAGGAGCAATAGTGTTCTGTATTAACATAGTTCCTGGCCACTACATCAACTTCAGACTCCTGGTTTCGGATATTTAAGAAACCATTTGTCAATATTGATGGAAAAAATACGTCTCGTTTGTTAAAAAGCCTTTGGACTGTGACGAAATTGTTGTTGCAAATAAACCATCTAGTGGCCACACGAGTAATTTTACTGATCCTGTGGTCATTATTGCCAACAAAAAAGATAAAGTAGTGACTTTACCATCTGAAAGTTCTTCCAAAAAGAACAGTTCTAATACTTTTGGTAAGAGCTCTGTGCTGACCAGAAGTAGGACTTTTTTGGGTTCAAGTTCGTCAGGGGACGAGGAATAACTGACTGTATGGAAGACTTTGGTATCATTAACTTGACTGACTTTTCTTTTACCAATGTTGAATTATCTGTGTTAAAATACGGTTTAAATTTCATTCCTAGTCGAAAGGCAGACTATAGTAGAACCATTGTGGACATCAAAAAATTTACCAGGCAATTAAATTTGTCTTTTTTGATGCATGGTATTTCTGATAATCATAACATAGTTAAAAAACCTTCCAGTTTTGTTCCTAATTTACACTACACTATTAAGTCTTATGAAGAGTTATGTATTAAGGATGTGAATTTATTGTTTGGCAAACAAAATATTCATCATAATAATTTAAACCATTCAGAAAGACAAGCACTAAAACATCTAAAGGAGTTAGCAACCACGTTTAGATTTATGAAAAGCGACAAAGGTTCCAACATAGTAGTAATGAAGCATGATGATTATTATAAGAAAATGTCGGATATTTTGGATAACAACTGTGAATATGAGATAATTGCGTTGTTTGATATCATGAAATGTTTTAACAAAGTACATTCTCACATTTATGACGCTTTAATGTGTGGAGAAATTACTTTTAGTTTATATAATTTTTGTGTGGTTGATAACCCCAAGATTGGGGTTATTTTTGGAATTCCTAAAACCCACAAAAATGTGTTGAATCCTCCTCTACGCCCGATTGTGTCATCTCCACACTCTGTTACAGAGGGCATTTCATTAATTATAGATAGCATCTTGGGGCCTTTGTTAGAAACACAGCCATCTTTCATAAAAGACTCTTGGCATTTTTTGAACAAGGTGAAAACCTTTTATGAGAAGAACATTTTTGATCCTACCAAACACATTATATTTACCTTAGATGTTAATTCACTATACACCTGCATACCCCATACTGACGGTGTTGAAGCCGTACGTAGTTTTTTAGTTTCAAAGAAACTTTTAAATAGTTCTCAGATTTCTTTAGTGTGTCGATTTTTGGACATCATTTTGGAAAATAATTTTTTCTTGTTTAGGAACAACTACTATAGACAAAAACGTGGGGTCGCTATGGGTTCTCCAGCTGCCCCAGCTTACGCCAACATAGTTATGGCTTGGTGGGAGGAGGAGTTTTTGTCCACCATAAATAGTAAATTTAAAATATTATTTTATGGAAGATATATTGATGATCTTATTTTTATTATTGAGGGCAATAAAACTATTGTTGCCAACATGGTACAGGAATTTAATTCTAAGTTGGATTTTCTTCAATTTACTGTGGGTGATGTAGGATTAATCATTAACTATTTGGATGTGCATCTTTGGTGGGATTTTGATAACAACTGTTTTCAAAGCAAAATACATAGAAAAAGAACTTTTACAAATGGATACCTACATTTTTCTAGTGGTCACCCCAAGCACATTACCAAAAACATTCCTAGGGGACAATTTATAAGAGCCAGCCGTATGACCACCAGGGAAATAGATGTTGTACACGAGTTTCATTTTATTGTGTATTTGTTCAGCCTTAGGGGCTATGATGAGAATTTTTTGATCGACACAGGTACTGAGGTTTTTAACAAACGAGACGTATTTTTTCCATCAATATTGACAAATGGTTTCTTAAATACCCGAAACCAGGAGTCTGAAGTTGACGTAGTGGCCAGGAACCATGTTAATACAGAACACTATTGCTCCTTTGAAATGAGTTCAGACTGTTTTAAGTTAAAAAAGATATTAGAGGACAACTGGAAAGTTATTAAAGGTAATCAGGATATTATTAAAGTAGTGGGTTGTAAACCCCATTTTGTGTTTCGTAAAAATAATTCGTTGAAAAACATTTTTGAGAGAGCCAGTTCTGATAAAACAACATCTACTCTTAATAAACTAAACAAGAAGGGGATGTTTAGATGCAACAATTGCACTATCTGTCGTTTTATTTCTGAGGGTCCACTTATTAACGTTGTTACCTGTGATAGGATTTTAGAGGTGAGAAGTTACGTTGATTGTACTAGCAGTGGACTCATTTACATTGCCTTATGCTCCGTGTGCCCAGCCTTCTATGTCGGTATGACTACCAGAAGCTTGGGCACACGTATTAAAGAACATTTATATGCCATTAAGACAAAGAACCACAATAATGCTTTATTCAGACATTCGATTTCTTGCATTGGTTTTAAAAAATTTATGTTTACTGTGTTAGAAACATGTATAAATGATGGCAGGGCCGGTGATTTTAAGAATTATGTTGAACAGCGAGAGGTTTTATGGCAGATCAAACTTTTTTCGGATAACCCACCCGGGTTAAATGATACTATTAATTTAAAATGTTTTTTAAAACATCGTAAATTATCTATTCCAAAAAATATAGATAGGAATAAGTTGCTTGAACTATTGTATGTTTGACATTTTTAGTTAGTTGTTTAATGGTTTTTTTAAATTTTTTATGATCAATTAAGTAATTTATCACATGATGTATCTATTAATTAGTTGTTGTATATAAGGGATGCTGTTGTTTGCGAGTGTTGTATTCTGATGAAGTTTTTTACGAAAGCGGAGATTAAATTTGTCTATACGCTATTTTGTGTCTGCACTCGTGCTTTCTCTGCCTTTTTGTTTCCTTGTGATTTGGTTCTACTAGTAACTTCAGAATACAAATTGAGCATATAATAACAATAACACTTCAGAATGCAAATTGAGCATATAATAACAATAACACTTCAGAATACAAATTGATCATATAATAACAATAACACTTCAGAATACAAATTGAGCATATAATAACAATAGCACTTCAGAATACAAATTGAGCATATATTACACTTATGGACATGGTTCAGGAAATTATATGTTGGTATATAACATAACATTGCGCAGTGATAGATAGTTGCATCATCATCATCATTAAGAAGGATAAAGATGTAAAGGAGAATTTAAGGTCAGGGAAGTGGGTGGAGCAGAGGAGTGGTGGACCATATGATGTAGGTTAATGGAAGAAGTGTGTGACATATTGAAGGTAAGTTATTACGGTGGCAGAGATAAATTTAAAAAAAGTAAAAATTGAATGTGTTATATAACATTACCAATAGAGATGCAATTGCACTTGACCTGTTTTTGCAGATATGTTTAAGCTGTGTCCTAGATTTGGTGTAGGAGGAAATATCTTTTAGGTAGGGAGATGGAGACTCCCAAAGTATTGGACCTTGGGGAGATATGCTGTGCTTATTGCAGTGGAAGTTAGATTTGGCTGTAAGTAGTATTGGGCCTGAGTGATCATGGGTTCTTACAGTTTAGCATCTAGAGCAGGAAAGGTCTCTAGGTGTAAGAGTTTGAATAGAAGTGAAGCAAGTAAGAGATCATCCTTTTGCTTCTTACTTCTTCTTCTTGCAGCCATTCACTGACATTGCTTATAAGCTTCTGTCCTATTTGTAGCCCATTTAGTTTAATGAATACTCTGAACTGGTTGAAAGTCATCCAGGGCCACTGTTCCCATTCACAGAACGAGAGATTTGACTGGCTTTTTTATTTGGCACTGACGCCATGCTGGTTTGGGAAATGAACCTTGTTCTCCTTCAACAAGGCATCAAGGATTTATTTCTTCCCACCCACTAATACTAGGATAACTAGCCTCTAGATACCTAAGAATGCTGTGCTACCTCCCTTAACAAGGGAACAACTGAAGTTAGTTCCAGTAATCTAGTACTTCCCTGCTGGGCAGAGAACTGTTAACGATTTCTGTGAATAATTCTGCCATTCTCTTCCTTCTTGCTGAACTGTACTTGAAAAAGTCATATTTATATACTTCTGTTTGTCTTTTTAACTAGTTTTTCCTTCCTTTCCACTTAACCTCTCAGATAATTTTTCTCTTTTGTTCAGCCTATCCATGCAGTCATCCAATGCATGTAAAAAAAAAAAAAAAACATTGGTAAGTCTTTCAAATTTATTCAGACATGCTGAGCTGGTTAGTCACACCAAACAAGACTAAACAGAGTAAGCACAGCCTGCCTTTGATGTCACTTACATTAGGAGCTCTTGACAGGCTGAAAAGTACTGACACTAATGCATAGCTTTTCTGTACATAGAGCTCCCTATTGGCTTCTTTCCTAATCCTGATTTTTCTCTGAGTACCACCTCCAAGAATTCTGTTCTCAGACATACAGTATTTATTTATTTTATACTTTTAACTGGATAAGAGAGCCCAGCCTGAGTTTATGTCATTTCCAAGAGATAGAGTCTAAGTAACATGCAAGCAATTTTATCCAGGAACGTATTCCTACCAGGAGTTCTGTTTGTACGCTACTTTCTACTTACACAGTGCTCTGGCTTTGTTGGCCTTGCTGTCATTACAGCCTCCTTTCCCTTTTCTCTGCTGATTGGCAGGTTTTTCACTTTTCCTTTTTAACCTGGCTAAGACATATGTAGTGGGCAATAATTCTTACTTTTGTTGTTAGATTAGGACAGGCATCAATATTCTGGGAAATATGCATAGACATTTTCTTGGCAAAGTGCAGTTATTAAGTAAGATGTGTTATAGAGATAATGTGTCTTCTCTGATGTTGTATTCTACATGGAATGCTGAAATACTGTAGATTATTTGCTTAAACCTTAAAGCCTTTAAGAATCAATTGTTCTGTTTTGTTAGCCTTAGAAGCCTAGCTGTCTCCAAATGTGATAAGATCTAAAGGGCTGTTTTACTACTTTATTTATTTATTTATCTGTGTTTGTTTACCAAGAAAGTCTGACTGCGTAATACCCACTTTCAGAGGAGACCCAGGGAAAAAAGCTCCTTACATTGCATTATACTAAGTTCCAGTCAAACACAGAATAGTTACATTTCTATTTACATTTATACAGAAACAGTAGTTACATTTCTGTTTACATTCATACACAAACAGTAGTTACATTTATACTTATACATTCTAAGATTTTACCAAGGTGGAGGTTACTAAAGATAAAGCACATGTGCAGCTTAGTGGATTGTACAGGCAACAATTATGTATGAAAATTATTTTGTTACTTCAGTAAGAGGTTGAAAATATTAGGTTTAATGAGAGTACTTGGATAGTATTGTACAGTGAAAAAGTTTTAACCTTGTGATGAGCATGTGCAGGACCAGGATTGGTTAAGACATTGTTTAAGCAGTGGTTTAAAACTACTAGTTTGTTGGTGACTTTTACTTAAAATAATATTATTAAAAAGGAATTCTTACACAGAGTATTCTGTGGTTATAGAATAAATTTTAGTTTGGAATTAGGCACTCTTACACATTAATAACTTAGAAATGGATTTTTACTTCGGCTTGAATAAAAAAGTGCAAATTTGGATTTGGTGTCTAGACTTTGCAGAGTTCTAATAGTGCCCTAGTTTATCTTTTATAAACTGTGAATTGACAGTCATATTCATTAAAGGTAACGGAAGGAAAAGTTATAAGTTCTAGTTAACGACACTGAAATTGTTAATATCATGATGCTGGAATCCATTGTCATATTCATTTTTCCCAACTATTCTACATACGTTGTGACAATTATGCTCATGAACACATACAGTCAATATTTTACTTTGACATGAAAGGTGATTTCTCAAAGTCAGCATGAAATCTATTTTAGTGCTGAGAAAAAAAGCAGGCCAGTTTAATAGTGAGAAAAAGACAATTAACGCATTTATAAGATATTGGTGAAATACAAATACATTATGAAGGTTATGTATCAGTATTCAGTAAATTAAACTTACTGTCATTTCTATGACTTTTTTCAGTGTTTCTGAACAAGTTTTTATCTGATAATGTTATATATTTACCTAATAAATTAAAGGGATAAACATTTTCAAATCTTGCCTTGGAGGAAAGATTGCAAAGTGACTGCTGCTGTATCAGTACGGTATAGATGGTAAGTTGGTAACGGATCTACTTGAGTAGACCGAAATTCCACTTACCCGAATTTCATATAATCCAGACAACACTGAAACCTGACTTTAATGAACATTTACATCACTGGAAAAGATTTCTGGGAAAAGAGGCAGTTGACCAACATGAAAAAAAGCACATTGAAGCATGTCAAACCTACCCAAGTGGGGACTTCACCCCCCCAGTAAAATCTGGGGGAGGCTGTGTCCCCCAACTAAATATGCCAACTCTGAGATCATACTATAGTGGGGAAAAGGGCAAATTCTCCCATGTTGGCAACCTGCCTCTTTTCCCCGAAATCTTTTCTGGTGATTTGAAACTTTGCTACAGTCAGGTTTCGATGTTGTTGCCTTGATTATATGAAATTCTGGTACCTAGAATTTCAGTCTATTCAAGTAGACCCCTGGTAACACATCCATCTCTGTGACAAAAAGTCATGGAGTCTATTCTCAAATGGTAGTGAGTAGACTATGTTGTGTGCAGTGCTTTTTCAATCAGGTGTTAAACCGAGGTCCCTTTTACCCATTCATGTGCTCAGACATTTGCTATGGTAGGTTTTCATCTGGAAGTAAAAGTGAATTAGGGACCTGACTCAAAAAATTGAGTGCAAAAATGCACCAAATATTGGAATTTAATTGAAAATGCAACTATCTAAGAATTATTATGTATATAAGTAGGAGGGATGGATATACTCTGCTGCTACATATACATTCGTAACTATAAAGCCATGCAATTCATAACAGAGGTGAGCACGTGTCTTGAATTCATTTGTCAACCAGGTAAGACCCATGAGACACCCTTGTTTCTTCTCAGAGTGATTAAGGACCACTGATCTTAGTGAGTATGAAAGTGGACTCTCAGTAATTTAGTCCTGGAATGAGTGCTTCTGCTACTAACTTCTGTTGTCCTGTCCCTACAGAAAAGTTGATCAGTGACATGCATAACCCTTGTATCACCTCCTAACTGTATGTTAAAAAATGAGAAGGCTTCCAGTTCAGAAGCAGGGTCATTCTTAAAGTTCCCAAAATTAAGCTGTTTTACTTTATGTAAAATGACTGCATTATACAAAACTTCCCCAGTGCACAGACTCTATGATAATTCATACCTTTGTGACATGTTTTCTGTTGAGATCTGCAACACCAGCTTGCATGGTAAATATTCCTCCCCAGTAAAAGAAACCAAAGCTCTAATCATAAATGTCATTTATCCATTCTCTTTGTCAAATTTCCTCTTTCCATAAAACTGCAACATGCTGCATTCAGACTAGGTTATGTGTATTACCTCCTGACATGTTTACTCACTTTACTGACAGTTTAAGTATTGTATGGCTATATGTTTGTAAAGGAGTCTGCTATGTTGAACTGAAAGCAAAATCAATTAATGAGTCATTATTGCATGAAACTTTCTGACTTTGAGTACATAAACAATTTAAATACGTTACCATGACAGTGAGTTCTCAGCAATAATGCAAGCAATACGCTAACACAAGAATTTCTGCAAAGTCAAAAGAATATAGCCTATTAACCAAGAGGCTCTTTTCAGTAATGATCCGGCTGGTATTTATTCTAACTGGGAGAAATATATCAACAACTTTGTGAAAACTCAGAACTCTTCATCAACTAGTTTTTTAGGAATCTTTAATATTCACATGAATTTCCCCTGACTTGGACAGACTGCACCACAATTTAATATCCCATCCAAATGATGACAATTCAGGAGTGTAGTAGCTTGTTTTAACAGACTATAGCATGACAATATGAACATGAATCCAGCCTTGCATGTGAATAGAACCTACAGCTGTCTGATCATCTGGTATCAGATGCAGGGATGTTATTTAGATGAATGTAGGGTGCATGTGACTCCAGCTCTACAACAAATAATGAAAAAGGTTGAACTCTGTTTTCCTAAAAGAAAAGCATATATATTTTTTGAAATGTTGTGTTTAAAAATGTTTTAATTTAGTCTAGACATCTCCTATCTCCAGTCTAGAAAAAACTTAAAACAAACGATTGCCTCTCAGTGCCCATGGGTACCTCATGTAAGAGTTGGATTATAGCAGTAGCTGCCAAATATATATGGATAGGATAATAACGATGCATAAATCAGTAAGTGCAAAGAGAGCCAGCAATTCTCTATGTTATTCTAGCTGCTTTATTACAAAAAATGTTTTGGATGGGAAAATAAATTCATGAATGATAAACAACAGGAGGTTTGCCACTATGTATAAATGTGTGACAACACATTACAGCATAAGGTGCAGTGAAAGTACAATTAATTACATTAAAGAGTTTATTTCTATAGTGGAAAAACTGCAAATCTGAAAACAATGTAGGTGATTCCAACGGCATACTGCAAGTGCCTATGTCCTGGATGCTGTTCAGATAGTTGACAGTTATGTCTGTATGTTTCATACCACCTTCTTCATTGTCGTCCACATCCCTGACTGTGTCACTGTCTCCCTTTGTAGTCTAGTTTATGTTATATGTTTCTGTGTGGCCCTCTTACCTCCTCTGCCCTCCTACTTTAACTACATTCCACAAGTTATCTTCTCTGTATACATAAAAACTAGATTGGCACACATGCCTCATGACCCTGTAGGACTGCCACATCCCTTCTTTTTCTGCCACAACTATACAAACAAGATCATGCCTAGTACTCCTGTGGCTTGTGTGCAACAAACAAGCATCACTGCTGCTCATACGTCTGTGCAGCCACACCATAGTCCCATGTGCTCTTCCCACAGTCTTTGCTGTGGCTGTGGCCACAGCCACTACTTTTAAATGAGCTGCTTGTCATGCAGACTTGCCTGCCTGCATTCATTGTTAATGAGCACACAGGCGGACTGCTAATGCAGACTGTCTAATGATGAACATTTAATTAATAATTAAAACGTGCTATATATACCCAGTTAGTAGTTATAAATTACAATTAGAAATGTGATAATCAGATTTGTAGAGAAGAAAGTTAACAGTACAGTAAACAGCGCAACAATTCGATTAATGCTATAAAACGTGTTGTCACAACTGTGAGAAACCTCTCCCCACACAGCCCTATCTTTTGCATTTTATAAAAACAAAAATAAGATAAAAATAACAGGACAGAATAACTTAGTAGCATTTTAAAAATGATAAAACAACCAAGTAGAGCAAACAGTACAATAAAGATGAGTTTATTAAGCAAAGGTTTTATCATGCATACACTTATACATCTTCAAGTCATAAAAATGTGCCTTAAAGCAGTCACTTTAAAGACTCTTCCCATGTCCATAACTTTGTATTCACAAGTAAGTCACTAAAAGCAGAACCATTCAAAATGAAGTTTGGTACAGGGGTTATCTCAGTCTCCTTCTTTTCACTTTAGCCTTTAAAGAAAAATGCTCATTTAGTACATCTGGACCATGACCATGTAACAAATGTTGCCGTTTTGATCCACAGTGCATTAACTTATCATTCCAAATACTTGCTCTTACAGTGGACCATATCAGTGGCATAAAACTGAAAAAAGAATGCACAATTATTGTCAATTTTAATGCGTTTCTACAGGGTGCCAATCACAAATGTCTATCTGTCTGTCATGGAGGGGGACTGGTACAGTGTACCTGCATACCAAAGCCTTTCACGGCTCGTAGAAACTACTATGCTAGTATATGGCCTTGTCCCGTTCAGTAGGTATAGTACTCCATATACAGAAGAAGTATACATGTGCCCCGCTCCCTGATTGTGTGACATTCACAATCATATTACCATGATAGTACTGGCTTGTTCCAATCTAGTCGCCTACGGGACCACAGTTACATACAATTTTATAGTGCTGCTCTTATCAACACAAAATCTCCCTTCCTTGTTAACATTGTATATAAAAAAGATCAATATGTTAGTGCCATCAAACCCCACAACCCTCTGCCCAAGCAATCAGCAAAACACCTCTGTTTTACAGAAGGAAAATCTCTACTGGCAATGGAGCTCCCTATGATGCAGGCAAACCTGCTACCAGAAGCAAACATGTTTTACTCTTACACGACCAGATCCTCTCATGGATATATTATGGTAATGACCATTCCATGGTCAGGCTTAGTACCTATGATAGATTTGCCTAGTGCAGTAGGGGACATATGTAGTTGTACACTACTATGCTGCAATGTGATGCCTGGTAACACAACACAGTGCAGCAGGGGACATATGTAGTTGTACACTACTGTGCTGCAATGTGATGCCTTGTAACAGCACAGTGCAGAAGGGGACATATGTAGTTGTTCACTACTGTGCTGCAATGTGATGTCATGTAACACAGCATAGTGCAGCAGGGGACATATGTAGTTGTACACTACTGTGCTGCAATGTGATGCCTTGTAACAGCACAGTGCAGAAGGGGACATATGTAGTTGTACACTACTGTGCTGCAATGTGATGCCTTGTAACAGCACAGTGCAGAAGGGGACATATGTAGTTGTTCACTACTGTGCTGCATTGTGATGCCTGGTAACACAACACAGTGCAGCAGGGGACATATGTAGTTGTACACTACTGTGCTGCAATGTGATGCCTTGTAACAGCACAGTGCAGAAGGGGACATATGTAGTTGTACACTACTGTGCTGCAATGTGATGCCTTGTAACAGCACAGTGCAGAAGGGGACATATGTAGTTGTTCACTACTGTGCTGCATTGTGATGCCATGCAACACAGCACAGTGCAGAATGGGACACGTAGTTGTTCACTACTGTGCTGCAATGTGATGTCATGTAACACAGCATAGTGCAGCAGGGGACATATGTAGTTGTTCACTACTGTGCTGCAATGTGATGCCTGATGCAGCAGATGATGAGCTGTGGACATGCATGTGAATGAACTGGCCACAACAGATCGCATACATGCATTCCTGTATAATGTGAAATGCACTCCTCTGTCCAATTCATAAAGAACTGCAGTTAGTTCTACCCTGACATTAGACACCTTGATCCATGCCTATGAACTGTGATCCTGAAAAGACAACATACAACACACAGTAAGAACAATGCTTGTACTCCTCTGCGCACTATGTATATAAACATCAAGGACAGCACTGTATTCTCTCTTGTTTCTAATTCCTACTGTGTGCTCGCTTACCCTTTTGCAATACAACTCTGGCCCCAACAAAAAAAAATCACCGACTGTGAACTCTTACCCTTTTGACTTGACTCCTTTCTAGTAATGTCTCCTGCACATAAATGTCTGCAGGCACATTCTTCCCTTGAATAACACTTAATACAGTGTTCACATGAAAAAAAGATATAAAAACAAATATCCATAACTTGATACATGAATCATGGTTCATATTTAAGTAATGGTAATCTGCCTCTGTGGGTACTGATATTTACACATGGGAAGGCATCTTCGTTTCTCATCTTTCCCTGATGCTGCTGTTTCTTTTGTGCACAAATCTGAGTCTGTCGCTAATACATGCCAGAGGTCTTGTACATACCTATCTATCTGCCTTACATTCGACTCATATATAGCAGCATAAGGAAGTTTGTCAGCTGAGGTTTCTTTAAGAATGACAAAAGTTTTATTGTGTCTCGCATGAAAATATGATTGGATGCCTTTTCAGTTCAAGTACAGTTGTACCTCTGTTTCTAAATCTCTCTTTCACTTCATCAATTTGTCTTTAAAAATGTGTTCCCGATGGTTCTAGAAATCTTATGGAGCAGGCCCATAAATTATATTACTTTAATTATATATGGGACTTTCCTCCATGGGCAGTGTGGAGGTCTCTACTCTTTAGTGTGTGTGTGTGTGTGTGTGTGTGTGTGTGTGTGTGTGTGTGTGTGTGTGTGTGTGTGTATGTGTGTGTGAGTGCGCGCGCCCGTTAGCAGTCATTTTTGCCAGTTCTTTTTAACAAAACTGTAGTCACCAAAAATCTTCTCTGAGTAGCAGTCATGCTGCATCTGATATGAAAATCTCCTGTGTTCTTCTGAAAATATCTTATACTCAATGCACATTAATTTATTTCATATTATGTTATGAGTTCAGTGCTCAGTATTCATGTGGGCATACATATGCTATATTGTGTTCTATGCTGTTATATGCCTAGGTCATGGCTGAAAATGGATTGCATGCACCAGCTTGCCTACTTGGTTACAAGTATAAATGAATTAAATGAAGAAAGAACATTGTACAGATACATACAATTTTTTTTATTTATTTACACTTTATTGGCCAGGTTAGTCCCACTAGGTCAGTGGCATTTTTTCAGAGGAGAACCAATATGGTATTCATAATGGCTAAGGGAAATATGGCCTTGTGTCTAGAGAACTTACCTACCTTTTTTTTAATACATGCCATGGGATCATTTATATTGACCTGAGCTACTCCCAACTCAGGCAGATGTGACCTTATTTTAATGTCTCATCTGAAAGAAGGCACACCCAGGAGTGTAGGCACCCACCATTTAGTCACTGACTTGGTGCTATTTTCCTTGTGTCCAGTTCTGACTTAATGTCCTAATGGAAGTTGTAGTTCAAAAACACCAGACATCTAGTACAAGTTATTTATCACATCTGGCCAGCCCCTACAGCCTGACCAGAATATGAACATTAATAGCAATGAGCCTGAAACTATGATCTATTATATATAGGTAGGTGAGTGCTCAGATCACAGATAATAAGATTGTCACTAAGTACTGGCTCCCATTTCCACTTCTATATACCTCATTATCTGGGTTATCAGGTAAATAGCATGGGGTAGATTTCACACTGGACATGAATCTGTTGGACTGCTAAGTGTATTTCAGCTGCCCACCTGTGAACAATGAGAGAGTTTTAGTGGAAATAAAATTATAGTCGGAGGCAAAAAGAAGATCTTTCTACAAAACTGAAGAAGTTGACTTTCCTCAAGAATAATTACCAAACTGCCCTGTGATATACCTTGTTGCATTGTTAATGAATGGGGAGAGGATGATGCTAAGGGATTCTGGCACCAGACTTAGGCACCATCTTTTTTTTTTTAATTCTTGAAGGTGTTTAATTCAGAATCATGCTCACACTCCAGATTGTTTACCCACTGATCCACTGCTCTAAGTAAAATATAATCACTTTCTCTAAATACTTTCAAGTCCCTGAATATCTGCAGACATTAAAGCTATGCTTTAAATCTTTTGTAGTATGAAAATGTCACACTATCCCTTCCTTTTCCATTCTGCCTGCCATAAATTATGTAAGGTGTGCCCACAAAAGCATTATTACTTGTAGAGTGTGAACTACATGAACATTTTATTTATTTATTTATTTATTGACATTTGTTAACCAGGTTAGTCCAACTGGGATTTTGTCCCATTTTCAGTGGAGACCCGAGGAGAAAAGCTCCAGAAAGTACAATATATAATTACAGTAAGAAAACAAGTAATGCAAACAATAATAACAGACAATAGTAAGGAATAAACAACTACATATGAAGATTATAATTGAAAGAAAAAATAAACTGAACATTTTTTTTTTCCTCAGGACAAATTCTTTGTTACTGTACAAGTGAGGGAAAGTCAAGAGTGTGAGTAGGATCAACTGAGAGTGATGTGAGTGTGGGGGGAGGAGAGAGCTATGTAGGGTCATAGCAGGGACAGTTTCTGGAGTTGAGTAAATGTGCCTTAAGTTCTTTTTTAAATAGTGGAGTGTGAGAGATAGAGCGTAAGTCCAGGGGAAGTTTATTCCAAGCTTGGGCCACAGAGTGTTTATAGAGTTGCTTACCTACTGACTTATTGGGGTGGTAGATATCGAGCAATTGCTGATTAGAGGTGCGGAGAGATTGAGAAGGGGTATAGATAGAGACTAGGGGAGATAAAGATGGACAGCAGGAGGGTTTAAAGAGCATAGAGTGCACCATGTGAAATTGGTAGAGATGTAGTAGTTGTGGGAGTTCCAGCCATTGTAGAGACTTTAAGGCAATACAGTGGTGCGTGTTATTTGGGGAGTTAGTGATGAATCTGGCTATTTTGTGGTAGGTTTGTTGGAGTTTGTTCAGGATAGTTGTTTGAATATTTGTGAGAACTGGGGCAGCATAGAGGAGAGAGGGGAGGAGAAGTGCTTGTCCTAGGGTGAGTCTAGCCTCAAGAGTGAGGTATTTTCTGTTCCGGTATAAGAGACCTAGTTTCTGATGGGTTTTCTTTATGCATTGCTGTATGTGTTGATTGAATTTTAGTTCATCATCAATGATGACCCCTAAGAGTTTAGTGTAGGTGTCAGGTTGGATGGCTGTCTTGTTACAAGACTTAATGGCAAAGGATGATCTATGATGAGCAAGAGAACGGGGCAGGAAGAGTAAGACTTTGTTTTTTTTTTGGGACTGAGGATTAGTATGTTTTTTTGAAAGCCATTGTTCGGTGGAAAGTAGAGCTTTTTGGGTTAGAGAGTGTAGGTCAGAGATGTTGTTGGTTGTAGAAATAATAGTGGAGTCATCAGCGTATTGTATGAGAGATGACTGATTGCAAGAGGTGAAGAGGTCATTGGTGAAGATATTGAATAAAAAGGGGACCTAAGATGGAACCTTGTGGAACACCAGTAGAGATAGGCAGGAAAGGAGAAGAGGAGGAGAGCCATTTGACAGATTGTTCGCGTCCAGATAGATAGCTAGTGAACCAGGGTGGAGGAGAATAGGTGAAAGTTGGCAAGTTTAGATAGAAGTAAAGGATGGGATACTGTATCAAAAGCTTTGGAGAGGTCTGGAAAGAGACAGGAGGTAGGTTTATTATTGTCCAGGGATTCTGCAATGGTGTGGGTGAAGGAGAGTAGAGCAGTAGTAATGCTGTGATAGGGGCGAAAACCATGTTGGGTAGGGGTGAGTAAGTTGTGATTGAGAGGTGATTGAGAAGCTGTGTGTGGATACATTTTTCTAGTATCTTAGATAGAGGGGATAGAATGGCAATAGGTTGATAATTGGAAGGGTCCGTGGATTTACCTCCTTTATGGAGAGGGGTAGTGTAGAAAGATTTCCATAGGGTAGGAACAGTAGATTCTAGCATAGATCTATTTATTAATATAGTCACTGGGTAGGCAATAGAGTCAGCTGCAAGTCTGAGGAAGGTAGGAGGTAATTTGTCAGTAGAGGGAGAGCAGTGTTTGAGTTTGAGCTGTAGAGATTTGATGTAAGAAATGGGAACGGGCTTGAAGGAAAAAGAAGTAGTATTGGGGGTGGGTGTTGGGTCTGGTAAAGAGGAGGAGTTAGGTTGAGAGGGTAGGAGATTTTGGATGGAGGAAATAAAGTGGGAATTAAGTAGGACAGCTGTTTCCTCAGGAGTCGTGTTTGGGTAGGGGATGGGTTAGAGGGAGAGCCTGGGTAAAGGATGCTGTTAAGTGTTGACCAGGATTTCCGGGGGTTAGATCTATGTTTATGCTGGCCTGAGCTATAAAAGGATTTTTTGTCTATTATTGTCTGTTTTTTGGTAAGATTACGTAGTTGTCTGTATTTGAGAAGATGAGGTGTTTGTTTAGATTTGATCCAGGGTTTCCAGACACTGTCTCTTTGTTTTATGATGGACTTAGTTTCTTTTGAAAGCCAGGGGGCATGATTAGATTTCACACTGATCTTCCTGGAGGGAGCTAGGGAGTCCAGAGTATTCAGGAAAATGCTATTAAAAGTGTCAACGGCATCATTCAGAGGGAGTTGTCTAAGGATGGACCAGTCAATGTTTTGTAGAATTGAGTTAAACTGAGAAGAATTAAATGTGGATGGTTTCTGGCAATCTTTAGAAAGGTGGAGTTTAGGAGTATGTGGGTCGTATCTCAGGATGGAGGTAGGGAGATAGTCACTGAGGGAGTCTGGTAGGGTTTTGGGCTGGTGGTAGAGTTGAGGGGAGTTGGTAAGAATCCAGTCTATTGTGGAGCTGGAGGTTGAGTTTTTCTGGAAATGAGTGGGGGAAGAAATGAGTTGGTGGAAACCATGAAGGTGAATACTAAGTAAGGGAGAGTCAGTAGAAAGTTTTGACCAGTCTATATTGACATCACCAAGGATGAGTGTTTCATAAGGTATGTTGAGAGAGAACCAGGATAATATGTTTTCTAGAATGGGTGCATTGTTGCCAGGAGGAAGATAGATGGAAGCGATAACAAGTTTTTTGTGTGGAGTCAGATGAAAGTTTAGAATGAGGAGTTCAGCAGGATGGAAGTTAGGAATAGGTGTGGTGTATGGTGAAAGGTTAAGGCTGTTAGAGTAGAGGATGGCTATACTACCTCCTTTCTTTAAAGTTCTGTCAGAGCGGTATATGTTGTAGCCAGAAGCGAGTATTTCACTGTTAGAAGTATGTGGGGGGTGTTGTAAGCTATCCAAGAGTGCAGTTCAGTAATTTTATTTGCTAGGCTTTGAATATTTAGTGAGCAAAAGGTTAGGTGTTTGCATGGGATTGAGTTGTGGGACTGAGGTTGTATATCTGGTAGGCTGTTGGAAGAGGGTTGTGAGGAGGAGGTAGTTAAGGTAGATAAGGGGCGAAAGGGAGAGGAGGGATGTAGAGGGGCCTGGGTTGGGGTGGATGTCCCCGAAGGAGAGTAGATGTTTATAGAGAAGAGCACTTGATGTGAAAGTTGATAGTATTTGGGTAGTCTAGATTTAGTCCTATTAGAAGGTTTGAGAATTTGAAATATGTGTCTTTTGTACAGAGGTGAGGTAGAAGAGTTAAATAGGCCTGGAGAGATGGTAAAAGAAGATGAAGTAGGAAAGCTGTAGTGTGAGTGAGAGGTAGGGGAACAGAGAAATAGATTTGTGAGGTAGTAGTGATAGGAGGTAGCAATAGACAGCATAGTGAGTAATGTTGCAAATATAAGTAGATGCAGCATGATTTGGTTAAGGAGAGGAAGAGGGGAAGTGTAAGAAAGTATATAAAATATGAGAATATGCTAAGTGTGATTCGATGTTGGATTGTGGGAGTGGTAATAAGCAGGAAGTAGAATTGTAGTTGATGGCTGGGCAGGAAGGGGAGGGATGGTTAAGTATAAAGGAAACCGTACAGGGGGTGGTAGGGAATGGGGGTAGGGTAGGGGAGTGGAGTGAGCCCGCAGGGTGAACGGAGCGGGTAGAGCCAAGTAGATGGAAGAGCAAGTCAGCGAGTAACAATCAATAAGATGGATAGCAAGCACAAGATAAGAAAGGCACAGGGGTGAGGCACTAATTTGCTAAGTGAGACTAAGAGGAAGGCAGGGAGGTTGACAGAGGTTAGGTAAGGGCAATAGGGCTAAACTAGGACAGACAAATATTAAGTAGCTTATTTAGACTAGAATGGGAAATTCAAAAATAGGTAGATGCTGCCATCTAGTGGACAGATCTGAAATTGCAGTAGAGGGGCACGAGGACTTAGGGGGGTGGTGATGGACTGGAAAGAGCAGGTTGAGTGGGGTCTGCAGTAGGCTGTTAACATGCACAGGCAGGAGTACAATACAGCTATAGGGAGTACAAACATCTTACAAAAAGGTACATACACTTTGTTTTGGTATTTCTTTTATGTTCTCAGTTTAAGCTTGGGGAACCAGTAAAGCACAAGGAGATAATTACACATCCCCTTAGATAGTGTTTTCAGCAGACAGGAACCTGGGGTACACGCAGCAGGGCAAAATGGAAGAGAAGGAATACAAAAACAATTACTATCATGAAGTAGCTTAACAGCAGCTAGGTTGGGTGGAGAAGTTTAAAGTTTGAGGTTTTAGTTTGCAGAGAGTGTGTATGCAGGAGAGGGGAAGGGAGCCCTACATAGTCTAATCATATGAATCAATACTGAAATATAATACTGGTATATAGACAAAAAAGTCACAGGAAATTATAGGCATCTAGTTTCAGTTAAATAATACAGTATATAAGCACAGTGAAAAAAAATTGTATGTATATATGAAAAACAAATCAGAAGTAACCATGTATTGAATAACAGTACATTAAATGAATACAATCTTTTCAAGAGCCTTCAGCATTCAAATAAACTATAGTATTACAGTCCACTCAAGGTGAGGAGGTCACACTTAAAATCGTAGGTAGTGAGGGTACTTGCAATAGGAAAACAGAAATACTCAGGACAGGAAGGTCTTTTCAAGTTACAGCCAGGAGAAGAGAAGAAAGAAAAGTTACACAGAGCAGCTATCACATACAACAGTAAGCTGCACAAATTATTCCACAGCTTAGCTGGGTGGTACAGGGATCTCAGAACATATGAGTAATTAGGATTCAGGCAGAAACAGAGACTACAGCTCTTTGTTATCTTCACTTTCATTGCATAAAATAAAGATGTAAGTTCATCTGGGAAATTTTGGGAGTGCGAAAAATAATATGAACCCCCCCCCCACCAGGAGAAAAAAACAAAAACACTATTGAATCACTTACACTTTTACTTTCTGTACAGGAGGGGTATGGATTTGGGGAGCCTGGTTACATTGAGCTGCTGTAACTGGGGTATTTTTTTTCTAAATGGCCTGACATGCATTATTTTGTTCACAAAAAAACAAAACAAAACAAATAAAAAACTCTATCAATGTGCATAGTCCAAAAAGAACCATACTGGAAAAACACAAAGATATTTGTTCATCTTTCTTTACAAAGCTATCATGAAAGATTAGCAAATTTCCCCTGAAAATATATATATTTAAGCAAAGTGGCACATATATGCACAACAACGTATAGGTCTTCAGTAACCTGCTCAGGCTAACTTGCTGGATTCTACAATGCAACCTTCGACAACTGCTCCATTATGTAGTTCACTCAGGAACCTCACTGTTGGGGAACAGCTGATGAAAAGTGAAGAGAACAACCCATTATTTATTTATTTATTTATTTATTCAGCCATTCATTTATTCTAAATAAAACTGAAGAATGAAACCCGCTTCAGTAGTCAGTGTATAAAATCAAACAATTCAGGAAACTGAGATTCATGCTTTTCATTCATTCTTAAGATATTAAGTAAACTTCCCATGTTCAGGTCAGTGAAACAAAATGAGCATACGAATAATCAATACTTCTTTATGTACAACAAAGGACAGGGTTTTATTGAGTTGCTTGTGAATGAAGTAGTTTATGTCCTCCCACTAAGCAAAACAAAACAAAACAAAAAAAAATCAAGTTAAATGCACTATTTTATGTCATTATTTCTGAAATGGGGGCTCCTACTCTTTTATAAGGACGGGAAAAAGAGGTAAAGGCTAAAAGGCTACAGCAAACCAAGAGCTCTTCAGTTAGTGCTGCTTGAATTTTATTATTTGTTAGTAATTGCAGGTGTGGGGGTAGCCACATTCTTTGATTTCCTGTCCTTGCCTATTTAAGTGGTACAGTTTGAAATATTTTCTGCTTAAAAACCTCAGCTTTGGCCGGCTAACATCTATCTGTATTCAAGTGGACGTATAAGAGAATTTAAGTACCTTTATCTGCACTTTTTTCAAATAATACATTATCTAAATTGATTTAACTGTGTTGCATGATTATTAACTGAACTGGAAGTTTTGACTCTGCTCTTCAGTTAGGTTTCGCACCCACCCTCCCTGCTTCTGTTTTGGTGTTAATCTTAGTGGCTTTGAAACTGCCCGCCCCTCTTGTAAATTTGTGTTTGGATACTCCTTCTGGGCCCATCTCATTTGCTCACTCAACTGAGTGAAGTGAGATCATATTCTGATTTCAGACACTCCTACTGTGTACAAAGAGAGCATCTGGGAAAGAGAACAAAAAAAAATTTAAACTTGTTTCCTGCCTTTCCTGTTAAGTGGTCTAGACTGTTTGTAGGCTTCTGCGCCCCCAAGCCCTTCTGTGTTGGAGGGAAGCCTTCTAGCTTACTTTTGTTTCTTATAACTAGCCAGTTTCCTAGTTTCAGCACTCAAATCTGTTTCTTTGAACTCAGCACTTGTTCAGAACTCATTGTAAGCACTACATAAGCTGCAAATTGCTACAGCACTCAACTTTCCTCACTTGTCTAGTGGAAAGCAGTTTTTAGTACTTAATAAATAAGCACTTATCCAGGCATGTCTAAGGGTCAGCTCCCAGTGATTTCTCCTGTCTACCTGATGAATCTGGGCATCTTGGGGCAATGCAGCAATTGCCTCATGTACACAGACAACCCTCTTCTTCTACCCCCCAACACTACAACCTGTGAGAGATGCACTTATATAGCCAAACTGGAAGCAAAGCTTTCTTCACCCAAGACTGGACTAGACAGTCAAGAGGAGAAGGTAAACACTTGCACCACACCACACTCATCACATAGTCCCTCAAAACCTACACCACCAAAACACACACATAGAAACACAAAACATACAACTACATTCGCGGAGGCTCTCAATAAAAACATGCCCAAGCATCAGGGACATCCAAAGCATAAACGCAAGCAAACTCCACCCCCCAACACAACCCAAATGACACAAAGCCCACAAACTCAGTGTGCCACTCAACCACAGTTCTTAAGGCATAACAACGTACCCAACACTCTAGTCATAGGTGACTCTATAGTCAGGCACACTGATGTTCCACTCACTAGACTAAACAAGGAGGAAGTTACTGTCAGCTGCCTGTCAGGTGCCAAGATCCACCACATAACGCATGCACTCAGGTCACTCCACAATAAGTACAAATATGACACTGTCATTGTCCATGTTGGTGTGAATGACCTGAGACGTACCTCCCTGGACTACATGAAAAGAGACATGGAGGAGCTGTCTGATCTTGTATCCCAGGCAGGTATGACCCTAACCCTGAGTAGCATCCCGCCATCACCCAGAATGATACCACAGTACAAGGACAAAATGATTGACTTCAACAATTGGCTAAGCTTCTGGTGTCATTCTAAGGGGATCCAGTATTTGTCTGCCTGGGACAACATGATTGACAGTCCATGATGCTTTGCCAGAGATGGCCTGCACCTGTCGCCCTTAGGATTCCGGATACTGGCTAAGGCTCTTGCCACCCCTATAGTGCCATTTTTAGGCAAGGTTCAAATGACAAATTCACCACCGTAACAGGTACAAGCAAGCAAAATCTGAGGGTAATGCTACTCAATGCCAGAAGTCTAAACCTCAAAATGCACTCACTCGAGGCACTCCTTAAAATGGAGAACATTGACATCTGTGCAGTGACAGAGACCTGGTTCAAAACTCCAGAGAGCACCCCTGCATTACCAGGCTTCAATTCATACCACACCTTTCAGCCACCTAACCCAGAAAGAAGCACTAAAGGTGGAGGCGTGTCCATATTCATTAAGGATATCCACACCTCCAGGCTAGTTGCACAGCATAATGCATCCGAGATTATCCAAGTGGAACTAACTCTGGGCAAGACCGCAATCCAAATTGTAGCTTGCTACAAACCACCCACCATGCCCCAGGATTCACACTCCTCATTTCTTGATACACTGGAAAGTATTAGGGTACAACCCAACACCCTAATAATGGGCGATTTCAACAACCCCACCATTAACTGGGAATACTACTCATGTACCAACTCTTTTGCCCAACATTTTCTAGAATTCATAAATTCCAATGCCTTGGATCAACTTAGTCACACCCCCACCAGGGGCAGCAATATCCTAGACCTGGTCATTACCAACATGGGAAACCGGTGTTCCACACCAGAGGTCAATTCCTCGTTGGTCAGATCCGACCACAATCTAATCAGCCTAGACATCCACATCCCACCCCCACCCCCAATTAGGGAAACCATTGTAAAAAACTTTTCCAAAGCCAGCTTCACACATCTTAAGACAGAAGTGGCAAACTTCATGACACCCATGCAGACGGACAATAGAGGTATGACTGTCAAATCCTACACAAATGCACTTTATAAGCACTTACACGAGTGCATGGATCATGCTATCCCTAATAGAACCAAGATGTTATCCTCCAAAAAAAGGAAGCCAATCTGGTGGTCCTCTGCCATAAACAAACTCTACAACAGAAGAAAGAAACTGTTGCAAAAAAGAGTAAAATCCCATGACTGGAGGAACTCCCTGGTCAACCTCAGTAAGAAGCTGAGATCCCTCATAAAATCCTCCAAAGCTAGTTACGAAAACAAAATTGCCACTGACTCTAAAGACAACCACAAAGCATTCTATAGCTATGTCAAGAATCTAAATGGGAACACTAAGATCTGCTCTGAGTTACAGCACAATGGCACTAAATATACAGAACCAACTGATATTGCCAACATCCTAGCAGATAGGTTCAGTGCTAACTTTACCCCCCCTCTCACCCCCTAGAGGGGCCATCTCTATACCGGAAGAATGCAAATTCCTATAATCACAGCTGCACCAGTAAAAAACACATTCTCCAAAGCCAAGAACACAGCATCCATGGGACCTGACAATATCCCAGGCTGCATTCTACATGAACTACAGAATGAACTGGCACCCTACCTAAGTACCATGTTCAATCATAGCCTCACCTCAGGCTTTGTACCCACTGAATGGCACACTGCGACGGTTATCCCACTCCACAAAGGGGGAGCCATGAAGGACCCCGGGAACTACTGCCCCCTTAGCCTGACGAGCCTGGTCTGCAAGGCCATGGAACTTATCATCGTGGAATTCATAAACAAAGACATTGGTAATCTCCAAACTCTAGACCCTACCCAGTTTGGATTTGTAAAAGGCAGATCATGTCTCCTAAACCTGATTGGTTTCTTTGAAGGAGTCACCAAAGCCATAGATGAGGGTAAAATGGTTCACACAGCTTATCTAGATCTCGCCAAGGCTTTTGACACCATCCCCCATTCTGGAATTATAGATAAGCTCACTAAACTAGGTATAAAGTCCTATGTCACAAGATGGGTTGCCAACTGGCTCACGGACAGAACCCACACTGTGAAAGTAGCGGATTCCAAATCCGACATCAGACCAGTGACAAGTGGAGTACCACAGGGTTCAGTCCTGGGTCCTCTCATGTTTGGTATCTACTTCTCTAAAGTGCAGGCCAACACAGAAGGTCTTTGGTTAACAAAGTTTGCAGATGACTGCAAACTAGGAGCCATAATCGAAACTCCTAACGATGTGGAAAACTACAAAAGGGCCTCACTGAGACAGATACCTGGTGTCAAAGCCATAGCCTGAAGCTCAATGCCAAAAAGTGTATTGTCATCCCCTTTGGTAAAAACTCTGTACCCATGAACTACCACATAGCTGGTAGTCTACTTAATGCCAAAAATGTGATAAGAGACCTTGGGACACAGGTGGACAGAGGTCTCTCCTTTGATAATCACATTGCCACAGTGGTCAGGAAATCCTTCTACGTGGCTCATCTCATCACAAAAGGATTCGCATCCAGAAAAAAAGAGGTCATTGTTCCCCTCTACTTATCACTCATTAGACCCATTATAGAGTACAACGCCCCTTTTGGTATGTACCTCACAAGACATCTACAACAACTGGAAAGACCACAGAAATACCTCACAAAGAGGATTACTGGCCTCAAACAGATGCCCTATGCAGACTGTCTCAAAAAACTACAGCTTTACTCCATCGCATATCGCCTACTCAGGGGCGATCTCTGCCTAACATACAAAGCTATGTCAAATCCAGAGCTGTTGGACATGCTCCACTTAAAGAAATCCCAATCCCTCCGAGCTACATGCTCTAGGGACCTAAACCTTGTTGCCACAATAAACAGAACATGCTGGAGGGATAGATTCCTGTCCCAGAGACTTCCCATACTCTGGAACAGGCTACCTATCTATGTCAAACAGAGCTCCTCATTAGCACTCTTCAAGAAAAATCTTGATGATTGGATGGGAAATGGGAAATTCACCCCAGGGATCACTTCTGTGGCTCTGCTCGACAGGGACACAGGAAAATAATTTTCTTGGGTGGCGAAAGCCAGGGTACATTTTTTGGCTAGGCTTGTATGGGCCCTAGGGTCGATAGCCTAGTACCTACCTATGAACCTATGAGAGTTGACTTCTGACATGCTGAAACATTACATGCCACCCTTTCATTATCCATTCAGTATTAGGATATTAAAGTTTGTAATATATTCTTTGTTATCTTCACTCAGAAAGTATGCATCCTCCCCATATATTTAATGGTGTTGTAAAAGTAAATTTCTTAGAGCCAGTAGGTTAAATACCTCTGAAAGTTCATTTTACGATGAAATTGAAAATATGTCATGTGACTTTAGATTAAGGGGGTATAAAAATAATTTGCTTTTACAGAATAAATGTGAAGTGAGACAGTTACAAGATATTATAGATAAGCCATCTATATATGCTAAAAATAATATGTACAAAAGTAATAAGAATATATGTAAGATTGGGTATGTCGTGAAATATAATCATTATTCAGGAACCATCAAACAGATTATAGATAAAAATTGGGCAATACTCAAATCTAATCCTGATGTTGTTGGTGATAAACCAAGCTTTACTTATAAAAGGGAGAAGAACTTGAAACAACTTTTATGTTATAAGGATTTAAAAAGGAAAGGTGAAAGTTTAAGAGTACAAAAGAAGGGTACTAAACACTGTTTTAATTAAATTGTTTGCAATTATATTAATACAGATATTTTGTTTTGCCATCCTTTAACAAAGAAATAGTTTGAATTTGGGGTTTGAATTTGGGGCTCATGCTGTATGTTCTACTGAAAATGTAGTTTATTTAGCTAATTGCATCCCCTGTAGTTGTTTTTTATAGGATAAACTAAGAAACTAAAGAAGCGCATAAGTTCTCATTTGTCTGAAATACATAGATGTATAGAAACTAGTGCATTATATAAACATATTCCCTAGAAGGTAATACACATACATTTAGGTTTAGGGTTATTCTCAAGTTATACAATTAGGTTTATGAGAAGGTGATATAGTTAATTGCACATAAATTAGAGAGTATGGATGGATAAACTATTTTAGGGCTGATTTTCCTCCAGGTTTAAATCTACATAATAGTTTAAAACTGTATTAAAAGATAGACACGATGAAACAATGTATTCCTAGTGTTCTTCTTCTGCTTTGTTTTGTGGGACAACCGTTGGATTCCCAGCAACACTTAGCTAGGTTTTACAAATGTCTGAACCACTTCCAAATTTTAGCTGTGTGATATATTTGGGGGTGGTTCACAGGTTACTCTGAACACTCAAGACAATATTTTATAGTGAGTTTGCACTGGTACTGCATTGCATCCTAGAATTCCAATATTTTCCCTTCATGAACACAAATGCAGATGGAATTTGCAAATTAAGGTTTGCCCAGGAAAGACATGAGGAAATATGTCACACAGCTTATTAAAAGCTCATTGCTGAAGGCTTAAAGGTCCAAATAAATGAAATATACAGAATTTTGTGTAATCCACTGCTACTGCTGCACCAGGAGCTCCCTGTCTGGGGGATAGAAGAAGGGTACACTACACCTTCCTTATCCTCCTCAGAAGTTTGCTGACAATCCTTCACAATCTTATTTATGAAAAGATTGTGGAGGACAATGCTATGAGCTGCAGAGCACAGTAACAGCATTCAAAAGATAGTACTTTGTAACCCATTAAGTAAAAATAGCTTTTTCTAGTGTGCTCACTTCATGTTACCACATTTACCATTCTTAGTTTCATATATCATGTACTAGATGGAAGATATGGCAATTCCTCGAGCCGGATGGCCCCACTTATAGTATTTAGCATATTAATACATATCACCCACCACGTGGAAATGACATTAATGAAAACACTGAAGATATCAGGACTTGGCAAATGGGATCCACCAGTTTAACAGAACTGAATACTAAGAAAGTGAGATGACACTAATAAAACTTTTTCCAATAGTACAATACAAATTCACACCAAGTGTAAGGAAGAATAGATACTTCACACCAAATTACATAAATTAGCAACTTTTACTTAATTTTGAAACCGCCATTGCAATTTACTACATGATGTGACTTCCAGTAACCTAGCTGTATTTCTTTAGTGACTTCCAGCATTGCTACTTATATATATGAGTGAGTGTGTGTGTGTGTGTGTGTGTGTGTGTGTGTGTGTGCGTCTCTCTCTATATATATATATGTGTGTGTGTCTCTCTCTCTCTCTCTCTCTATATATATATATATATATATATGTGTGTGTGTGTGTGTGTGTATCTCTCTCTATATATATATGTGTGTGTGTGTGTGTGTGTGTGTGTGTGTGTGTGTGTCTCTCTCTCTCTCTCTATATATATATATATATATATATATGTGTGTGTGTGTGTGTGTGTGTGTGTGTGTGTGTGTGTGTGTGTGTGTGTGTGTGTGTGTGTGTCTATGTATATTTATGAGAGTCAGTTTTTCTGCTGAAATAGAACTACTCTAGCCAGAAGAATTCAAGTATCATGTTTTAGAAGTGAAGTTTTTCTCAAGATCTGTAGAAGGAAAGAGCAAATACTAGTTATTTCACTAATCATTTGTCTTTTTTCAGATTAATGGAGACTTCAAAGATGATTATGTTAAGAAGCAGTGTGTTTGGAGACTGCAACCCCTAAGATGGGGAGTGCATGAGGGGAGATTCACCCATAAAGCACTAATTACAGAACACCTAATTGTTATTCATGGTCTTCTGATCACATTTATGTGTCTTCGAGGTGACTACACATGTCCAGCCTTTCAGTTAATCACAGATTCATGTATTAATGAATTTTAAATTGAAAAATGGTGTGCAGACTAAAGAAATGCATCTTTTATGCAGTATTGGAGATATTCAAAAATAAGTAGCCCAGTGCATTATGTAGAATGGCTCCGTGAGTAATGAAGTGCAAGGTGGGGACAATTCGGAGACTTTCACAGCATGACCTCACTAGTATAATATGCCTCTAATAACATAACCTAATAGCATGCATATGAGTGTTGACATGCTAATAAGAGCCACCATGTGTGAAAATCAAATGAAAAAAGGTCAAACATAGTGGAATGATTAAGAAACTTACAAAATTAGAGAGAACCCTTTTTTGCTTCTTAAGTTCTAAACTTAGAATTGTGGGTGCAGATCAGGTAGAATGGACCTTGCCCTGATCAGGAGTGCCAGATTGTGGAAGAGACTCTTTTTTCTTTGTTTTTCTGCTCAACTGATAGTTGAGGGGCAGAGACTGGGGAGGATGTACCTTTTTTATATACCTCATCTTAGAATTGAGGGGTACCAGATTGGGGAATGGCAATAGCTAAGTGAGAAAACTATGGCTCAGGATATTGTATGCAATGTGTCCATGTGCCATGTAGGTAGTTCCCATGATCCCCATGTATGGCACATGTACAACTTATAACAGCATTTTGCATGGGATGACTTTCCTCATAGTTAGCTAGTTGGTAGGTGCACTCATTGTCACTCAGAGAGTCCTCAATAATCTGGCGATGCAGGATATACGTTGAATCTGCATCTGTTGGCCTCCATCGGCAGCTCCCACACTATCACAAAGATGGCATATTACACCACACTGACTCAATTACCTAACATCACTGAATGTGGTCTCAGATTGCTGCAGGCTGACTGCTGCTTGAATACATCTGTTGACACACTGCAGTATGCTCTAGAGACCTGCAGAAAGATATTTGTGGTTAATGCCATGCTGTATAACATGGTGCTATAAAAGCAGTTACAGCTTGGAGAAAACATAGCATTGTCTGACATATATGTTGTGACAGCAGAGGAGGAGGAGCATGAGTCACATGTGTGATCTGCTGTGGTACTGGCAAAGAGGTGGCAACTGGTCCAGAACTCTGGCCCATGAACAGGCAAACACAGAAAAAAGTGATGGATGCAATAGTGAAGCTAGGATATACAGTGCAGTGAACTGACTGGCCACAATAATCATCAGACATTACCATAAACACACAGGTCAGATTGGTGGGCAGGGCACAGTCATCATTATTTTCACAGGTGGTGTGGAGCATAGTGAAAAGGACAGGGGACAGCAATGTTAGCACTGGGGATAAGTTAGTCATGCACATAAATAGCAAGTTGAAAGACCTGGAGATCACATCCTCCAACAACCAGGTGGAGCTTCTATGAGTGAACCACTGGCTGGGTGTACTATGTAGCCCGATAATGTTAGGACTTGAGGAATTTTGTCCAAGTTAGCATGTTGGGAAAATGTGTGGGAACCTCCGGCCATGATCCCCACTACAGTGGGGTTGAAATAGAATGATGACATTCATGATTTTGAGAATAAGCAAGGGTCAGTGTCACATGTGACAGGATTACAGAGGACTGTGATAGTGTGGAACTGCAGGGTTCTGACTGGCTTGTCCAGTGGTGTATGCCCATGGTTAAGTTGGAAGTGCATTGACCATGTCCATGAGAGTGTCCATGCCTGAGGATGGAAGCAGCCATGAACAGTGTGGACAGTGAAACCATCTCTGGAACAGTGTGTGCCATCCGTGTAAGCCTGGTGTGTGATTGAACAATGTGCATCCAACATCTAGCACTGCCACAATGGCTGGTTGCCTGCATTCTCATGGATGCACCAATGGAAGCCACCTGTGCTACCAGTGCCCTCATTAGGCTTGACTGCTCAAGGTCCTTATGTGGGTTGTCACTCAGCATGCATTGCTAGATGCCTCACGGTCCAAACAAGGGTTGCAGCTTCTCTCATAGGCCATATAGCCCATACAATACCTTAGATAACACCACCATCCTCAACACTTACGCACTCACACTCTTACCTACATACCGTATCCTACACCTACAACTTCCCAATACACTAACATACACTAAAATCCCTACCCAAAACCCTTAATATATAAACACTTATCTGAATATCCAACTATCCATTAACTCTACTACACTACCACAACTGCTGATTTGACATTTCTGTATTCGGTTATGTGGACTTTCGCACAACTGGGCTTTCAACGTTTTAGTCCTGAGATACTGACATTCAAGATTTCAGTATTTCGAGAATGCGAAGTGCACCTATATATATATATATATATATATATATATATATATATATATATATAGATAGATATAAATATACACACATATGCAGCTTGTTGTTTATTCTTTGATGTCCCTGAATGGCATAAATGCATATTTTTGGCTGGGAAAGTCATTCATAACTGCAAGCCACTCTCTTACAGGCATAGTATATGCTGCTAACTCACCTGGTGTATCCCCCTTACAGACACTTGGGTAGTTGTCACCAGCCCTGCTCCCTTAACCAAGTCACCACCAAGTATGAGAGTCCTCTCTCTTTCCACAGTTAGGGATACCAGGAATTCTTCCATCTACATGAGACACCTATGTGTTTGTGGACCACCTCCTTGTGGTCAGCCTGTCTCTAGAGATTTCATATGCCATTGCCCTGGTGTTTAGTAATATATCAGTAATCCTGCAATGCAATTGTACTGCTGTCCTCTAATAGCTACTCACTGATATCCTGTGCAACGTCCCTCCTCTGGGCCAGTAATCAAGGAGATTCAATCCTTATTCTGACATGGGCGAGGGACATTCACTTGGAACAGAAATAGATGCACACAGTATTTCCAGATGCAGCTATCTGCACCAAGCACAATTTCCCTTATGAGGACACAGGGAACACAGTCTAGGGGATGGGTTTCCCTCTCTCTCTAAGTCCCCAGTAAGACTCCCCACTGGCACAGCTGTAGAGCTGAGTCCTCAGCCAAGTATTCCAAGCCAAGTCCTCCATCACCCTGTCTGTGAAACCAGTGCTCTATGTCCCTGCTCAAAGTAGCTGAGACACTCTTTGAGATTTGCTTTTCACACACACGCACACACACACACACACACACACACACACACACACACACACACACACACACACACACACACACACACACACACACACACACACACACACCTGGGAAAGGCTGGCACAGATTTACCAACTATGCCCCCTTCTCCCCAGACTATAAGGTAGGTACTGCCACCAGAACACTCCAAAGCCAGCTATTCTAAGGATCTTATAAGGATACCCAATTAATATTAATACTAATGGTAGTGTTTGACCAATGCAGCAAGGCTTTCAGGACTGGCCATAGTGTCACCAAATAAATATAAGTACTCTCAAAGGTTAAAATATTCTCTAAAAGACCAGCCACAATGATAAGTTTAAATATATTTAATAATAAGTAATAAAACAAAAAGAACATACTAAATATCTATTTACAATAAACACCAGAGTTTCAAACACAGGAAATATTAAAAATAACACAGATGAAAAGATTCACACAAATATAGAAAAGCAATGCTTAACTAATCTCACTATATTTTCCTGACTGATTTAAAGAATTACTATTCCCTGGTTGCTTACTAAAACAAGGCAAGATGAAGTTGGTGAGTGGACTTCCTTCTTTGTCAGGTTTCAAAAACAGGCTGCACTGAGACGTATGTCTCATCTAGTATTAAAACATCATTTCAGTGCTGGATTACAGAATGACATCACATAGATCTGGTCATCTGACTCTGGTTCCCACACTACCTCAGTTGCTAAAAAGTGAATCAGAATTTAGTACATATGTGTTACCATACACACAGATAGAGCTGTGCTGACATGTGTTATAGCATCTGGAAGCTATAAAACCATTTCAAAACTTCTACCCTTCCAGGGTAGCAATTATTTCACCCTAAGGACAATACAGTAGGATTTCTAGTCCTGGTTTTTACAGACATTCCATCTCTGGCTGCAACCAGAACTGTAAGATACAATTTATATGGCCTAAACCAGGTCATTTAATTTCAGACTGTTTTTCAAAGTTATCCGGACTGAGATTAACCTCTTCTCTTCCAGTACCATCTGCTACAATATATTAATTTCAACAGTTACAATACAGTCTGACATACAGGCGTATTTCTTTTCTGTCCATCAGGATCCACTGCTGGTACATTTTTAGCACAATCAGCTTTACAAATACATTTTCAGCACAAGCATCTCTACAAATCAGTTTGATATTACAAATCTCCAGCTAGCTATGCTGGCATATGTTATATATCCACTGCCCTATTTCTCCTGGCATACGGACAATACCTCAAATCATCACATCTCTCCCCCCTTTGAAGACTCAAGCTATTTTTTCACGTGACCCTTGAGAAACATGGCTTGAAAGACATGAGCCTGTCTGGCAACACATTAACCCATACCGTGTCTTGAGAGCCCATCTGCATTGGCATTGTTAATCTCACTCTTGGTGCTAGGTTTTCCCATGAACATGTCTCCAAACCCTGCTTGGATATCTCAAACCTGGGTAGGTGAATAGCCTTTGGGACACCGCCACCCCTTCCAGTGAGATGTCAGTTCGAGCTTCACTGAGGAGACCAGTCACCAGATCCTCCTCAGACTCCTCCTGTCATGCACTGCAAATACTCAGCACCAGGGCCTCCCTATCATGGTAAGGCTTCATCATGTTAACATGGTACAATTTGTGCCCCTGAACTCTGCCTAACAGGCTTACCATATAGTTAACATTGGTGACCTTCCTTACCACTTTGAATGGTCCCTACTAAGCTGCTTGCAGCTTGTTGTGTCTGACAGGAATGAGAACCATAACCTGCTGTCCCATAGAATACTCTTGGACTCAAGCATTCCTGTCATACCAGACCTTTGGTCCCATGCCAGCATCTGGATTAATGTGTTAGCACATCTGTCCATTCCATCTGACAATTGACTCTGTACTGTTCCCAGTACCCTTTCAGTAGCCACAGACCTGTGTGGTGATAAACTGTAATGGTTCTGAGACTGTCCTTTAGCATGCTAGCTGTGGGCATGCTAGCTTTGCCTGTCATCTCTGAAGTGCACCTATAACATGATACATTCACAGCCCTAGTCTATGATATAGAGCCTGTTCCTGCTCATTTATGGGCTGTGACTATAAGTTATTTGCCATCATTGACTCCCCAAATGATGTTAACATACAGCAAGAGGGTCTCATAGCAACTAATGACTGGTACCAAAGTCATGGCCTCAAGTTAAATGCAAAAAAATGTATCATCATACCATTTGGCAAAAACATGGCCCCTACTGATTACCAAATGAACGGTAATCCCCTAACCACACAACCTGTGGTGTGAGACCTAGGTACTCAGGTTGACAACAATCTCACATTTGACCATGATGTAGCAGCAGTGGTCAGAAAAGCGTTTTACTTAGTGCATCGCATAAGTAAAGAGATTGCATCTGGAAAAAAAGGAGGTTATTACCTCCCTATACTCCTCCCTCATTAGACCAATAATTGAGTATAACACCCCATTTGGTATGTACCTCTCCAAACATTTGTACCAACTGGAAAGGTCACAAGAATACCTTACAAAGAGAATCCATGGCCTCCAACACCTGTCCTATTTGGATAGGCTCAAATCACTATCACTCTACTTGGTATCATACAGATTGCTCAGAGGTGATCTGCATCTCACCTACAAGGCAATCTCAGATCCTGCCCTACTAGAGATGCTCAATATACGTAAGTTTAATTCCTTGTGCATTACCCGCTCGAAAGGCCTGAATCTAATATGCAACATAAACAAAACCTGCTGGAAAGACAGGTTTGTCTCCCAGAGGCTGTCCTGTCTCTGGAATAGACTTTCCATACACGATAAACTCGCTAACCCTCTTCAAGTGCAACCTTTAATAAACTACACAACACATCTGTAATCAGTTGCACTTGTGTCTCTGTTTTTTTTACTTTTTCTTTTTTTATGTGTTGCTGTTTTTGGTCCTAATTTTTTTTATACTGCGAAATCAGCCATGATGCAGGCAGAGGTGAGGATGCAACTCCTGGATTCTGCATTGGCCACTGTGTCTACAAATGGATCCCCAGTAGTCCCAAGGCCTGCCTCTCTGTTGGTTGACAAAGGTAACCCTGTGGAATGTGAGCTGGTGGCTCACTGGTGGCTTCTATGGCAGCTTCTTGGAAGAGTGGTATAGAGGAGGCCCACCTGCATCAACTAGCAAGAAATATGGTAGTTGGTGAGGACAGAGGTGGACCAGTGGCTTGATGCATGCACTGGCATCCTGGAACATCTTTGCATGCAGCTTTTAAAGTTGTGCAGCCGTCTGGCCCAGATCATCAGACCATTGGAGATGGAACTTGTCCACAATGTCAGACATGGACGTGACTGACTTCTGGATAGGTTCCAATCTAGGATAGTTCCCTGTTTGTTATCTAGTCCTCCACATCACCAGTTGTCCACCGTTTGTGTCTCCCCAGTGCTGCCCCCCATATGTCACTACCTTCCACATTAGTGTTTGTATGGATGTGTGTTTATTTGTCTGCCCCTGCTTCCTTTCCTATACTCTCCTTTCTATACAAACTTTCCCTTTGCATCCTTCCCCTTCTGCCTTTTTCCTTAAAAAATTGGGAACCTGTACCCAGAAAAATATACCTTCCTCCCCCCACACTACTCTTCTCTTCCTGTTGTCTTATGTATGGTCCTCTGCTCCTCCTAATTTTTTACTTAATTTTTATGACAATATGAGTTGACATTTTGCAGTGGAGCTTTTGTATGGGCTGCCTGCTGTGTTTGTGCAGCAGCCACTAGGCACTTTGATGGATGTATAACAGTCACAGAATTGGGCATGCCTGCTGCGTGCCACTTCCCCTGATCACATGATGTCCCATATGACAGTCTGGTATCATAACCATTATTCAGCACTGACTGTACTAAAATGGCAGTTATGCATGCTTATTCCCTGCTGGGCCAAATCATGCTATATTCATTACACAGTTTACGTCTCCACAGTTGTATTATGTTTTTTTTTCTGAATACCCGGTATTTTATTTTATTATTTCACATCTCTGCAGACACTGACCTTCTGCTTTAAGTAAACAAGCAAAGAAATAAATATACAAGCATACTAAAAAAAGCCACCTGACAATATAAACCTTGGCTCGAAATGATTGTCACTGCTGAAGTGAAACTCTGACCCCATGTGCAAAAATGGGAAAAAGGGGCTGCAGATGGATGGATGGATGGCTGGATGGACAGATGGATGAATACTAAAAATATAACTAGATGACTAGAGACTCATGAACATTTCAACTGCAAATTTTCAAAAACATGTCAAATAATAGAACAATAATAATATCCAAGACTACAAAAAAAAACCATACAGAAAAATCCAAAAGCTACACATTTGATTATAGTCTCAAGGGGCTGATTAATGAGCTGAATTTGTAGTACATCTTAAGCCTGCATAATTAAACTGGCTTTCAGTTGTGTGTTTAGTGCAAAAGTTAAAAGCAGGAGTAAATAATGATTTTTATAAAAGCAGGAATAAGGAGCCAGCCTAGGGACACTGTCACTCTTTTTTCTTGGACTGATCAGATGGAAGGAAACTTGTGTCTTAAAAGGTACAACAATGTTCAATATCCTTGATACATTAGGGGGCAAAATAGTTTATACCTTTCCTTTCACTATTGCACAAACTGTGATAGTATACTTGAAACAGTTTAATATAATACGAAACAACAGAAACATCTACATCTATACCAGTGAGTCTTTAGATTATAAAGGACGTAAAATATCTTTGCAGTGGTAGGGGTGTAGTTTGTCCTGTAACATTTTACATTTTAGTAAGAAATGTTCTACTTTGAACATTTAAAAATACCATCCTTAATGAGATGTTTACTCTGATAAGAGACAGCCTATCCTTATCTGTAAGGCCAGTGTGTACTGAGACCATGAAAGTGATAAAAAAGCCAGACCCCCCCCCCTACTTAATCAGATTGAATATCAACACAGGGAGTATATGTCTAATGTATACTAGTGAGGTCTGACCATTAGTTTCAGAATAGTTTGTGTACAGTACTTGTGCTTCTGTTTGTCTATACATGTGTCTGATTTCTGTTTGTTAAACATACTTGTTGATAAGAACCCTTTCACCACAACAAGCATGATTGTTTTTTCTTTCTCCAGGATGCCGTGATCTCAAAGTGCATTATATAACATTACTGGGACTGAAGCGTGAAGGCAGAACAACATGGCTTGGATACTTTTATTGTATGGTTTTAGAGTTTGAATGGTGTAGAACTGAATTTTGGTGAATTGGTGCTGATTTTTTTTTGTGGTACAGACAAAGCAATCTATTTCCTGTGGAGAGAGTATGCATCCTGCATTACATACAGTCCACTGTCCTTATATAACACAGACAAATCTAGCATCCCCAACATTTATATCAAAATTATTCCTTTCAGAAACTAGCATCAAATATGGGAAAAGTAATAATAAACACAAAATGTCCTGAGAAATTAAAATTCCCAAAATAAAAGCTTTGTGCAGAGATATACAAAATAACAACATACAGGATAAAACTATGCTTTGCAAACAAACAGAGGGAAAGAACTGATGCTGGATGGGAATTTTTATAGGTGACACACCCATAAAACACAGATGAACACCCTGCAGTGTTCATTCTGAGCAGTACATTGAAAACTTTCTAAGCAGCATTTCTCACAGATCTTTGTATGAATGCTTGCTTTAAAAAAAAAAGAAAAATATGTGCTGCCCAAATGAGTGGATAGCCTGTCTGCTAGTGGCCCTAATGGAAGTGCGGAATGCTGATGTCAAGTTTAAAAGTATGGTCACAAAGAAAGCACTTGTTCTACATCCTGATTCTCAATAGTGACTTATTGTAAAACAGGAAATCATTAACCCATTTATACATGCAGCCTGGTTCAGGCAACCATGTTGTAAACATTGAGATCATGTTGTCAAGGCACGTAATACTGAAAGGACCTTCTTATTTCATGTCAGAATAAATATAGAAGCTGTTTTCATTTTGGTAAGAAAACATGTTTTGTCTGCAGTTCTTGTACATTCGGTTACCAGGAAAAATCCAGAAATTGCCATCTACATGGGTGATGGGAAAAATACAAAAGAGAGAAAAATGCTGAAGCACATATAATTCTAATATAGTACTAGTTTGTTTCGATAGCAGATACTAACTAGTGATATTTATAGACATACATGTTTGCTTAAACCCCACATGTGGCTAAATTAGAGGCAAAAGTTTACACAAGGAAGCAGTATTCACAAAACTAGGAAACAAATTTAAATCAAAGGCATTTAGAGTAAAAATAAGAAAGAATGCTAAAGTAATTGAAAAATAATGCTAATGAAAATTATCCATTACAAAATATGAATTAATTTGATTAATCACTGACTTTTAAAATAAGTCCCTTCCCAGAAGGCTGAAAGTGCATAGGATGCCATAGACTATGAGGACAACCCAGAGAACCAAAGGTTCCAACAAGCCAATATCCAGTGAGAAATGATAATCCATAGAACTGGTGAGATGCCAGGAGCGTCACTTGATATAGGAAGCATCTGCCATGGTATCACGGTTTTTAGAGGGCAAATGGAACCAAATAATAGAATGTGATATTTCTTAAAAAAATCCAGCAGATAGTATTTCATAATCGGCTCTTAGGAGTGATTTACTTTTTTTTGAGTGACTCATGTATTAAAAGAGATATTTAGTTGTCTGATCAAGTCACTTTCATTGAAACCAGCTTAAAAGATCCCAGAATGAATAGGTACTTGCTGAAGGTAGTTATAACTTAGTCAAAGATTTTGAGGTCCAAGACTTTGTTATATTAATTAAGGGGACCAGGGACAAAGCATGCTGGATATACATGCCTGACTTTGCGCCCTCTCCTGGTAGGAAAATATTTGTCAACTTATTTCTGTTGTGTTGAGGATATCCTGAGTATTACTGAAAGGCAACTTGTTCAGATAAATTGCATATTTTGAAAATATTATGAGACTTTTGCCACAGCTGTCTGTCTATTACTGGAACACCCTATTGTATGCTTATTAAACTCAGAGTTGAAAATTCTTTCAAAGTTCTGGAAACTTTACATTTTTATTTATCTATCATTTGGTAATGCTTCTTGCTGAGCTGACAGCTTATTTTGTTCACTGTTAATGTGATGGATTCTCTCCTTCTTTCTGCCTTCCTTTGTTAGTCAATCACTTAGTCACTTACTAATTTACTCTATAAAGGGAATCTTTATATTTGGAATTGAAGGTTTTGAGTGAAGGTCTGGCTTGACCCTTCCTCATTTCTGGTTTATCATTACAGCACAGCTGCATATCAAGATTCTTAGGACGAGTGGCGGCTGGTGACTTCAAATCAAAGGGGGGCTGCAGGAGACAGTTGAATGGGTGGGGCCAATGGGAAGGGGTGTGACCAACTAGAAAAAGGCACGGCCAGGCTCAAAACCACAAAAACTGGGACTTTAATTACATATGCTGCCCTGGATGCCAAACCGTCATTATGAGAGTCCAATCAAGACAAAATGAAGTGGAGAAGAAAAAAAATATTTCAACTCATTGGCTACATGACAGCTCACTTAATATCTAGATGAAAACAAAAAGGTTGTGAGGCATGAAAAAATAAATTACTTTTTAAATACATTACTGGAATGCTAGTCAAAATCAAGTATAAAAAAACAAACAACACTCAACTCAAACAACTTCTCCATGCACTGCAGTTCTAATTATAATTTATATTCAGCTTTATAACAGTACCAAGTAACATGCTGAAAGTAGCAATCTCTGTGATAACCCCACTTGTAAAAACGTTTCTTATCCAAAAAAGATCTGTTCCCTGACAACAACTATCTACTTGTTTCATGGGGAAAACAAAGTAAAAAATGAACAGCAAACAAGAAATAAGCTCAAGATAAATTGCTTAAAGGATTACCACACAGGTTATGGACCACACATGATATATTGGCATTCTGTTTAGTTTACAGGTAAAGCCTGCAAAGATGACTGCAAGTCTTCAACAAATGTAATGAGCTTCTGAAAATACTGTAATCCTGTCCTTTATTACAAATACTGTCATATGCATTTCAATACCCAAGGCTTATACGTTATCTAGTTATGTAAATATTATTTGCATGGCAACAACAAAAAGGCTTTCAATGTTGATAATTCTGTAACAGTCTGCTTATTAAAGCTTACTTGCATTCTTACAGTCTCAGACAAGCTTACCTCATGGTCATTAAAGCATTGCTACTTAAACACAGATCAACAGGCAAAGCAACAACATGCATTTTCTGAATAATAAGAAGCATAAATCAACAGTATAAAAATATGACAGAAAACCAGAACATTCTGCAAAATCAAGGGCAGATGAAAAGCCACTGTAGTACATGTGTCCACCTTGGATGGGGGGATTCCCTGCACATTTACACTGCATAACTACTCCTTGCCTTAATTGGATACATCCAGAGTCACTACATGGGGGAGTGGGGTGCAGCAAGTATGTCACAATCTGAAATGTCTCTGGCTGATGGTGATGGCCGTGGCACATTTCTCATACCTCTCAACCTCAGAGCAACAAATCTGGACAAAGCCATAAACAGAAGTGGGATAAAGGCCCAAAAATAAGGATCATTTTTAAATATTGCTCTAATAAACTTAGAAAGATAATAGAATAAATAGGTCTTGCATTAGTATGAATTTTCTGAAGGGTATGAAATCTGAAACTCAAATGTCTGTCATTATTTTCTAATTTCATCTTTAATGATTTGCCATTAATTTGCCAGAAAACCACAGTTTTATGAAAAATGGACCAAAATGTGATGCAAAAATATACAATAGCCACACAATACAGCTGGGAACCTGTCAAAGTAGGGGCACTTTTTTAATATTATTACTGTTAAGTTGAGCAGCTGACAAATTAAGAGTATCTACATGTATTTTTGAAATAAAAGTATTCTATAACTCTGATCATTAAAATTATTTATTAATTGTAAACCCTCCACATTTTCTTTCAAAATTGCCATTTTGCAGAGGGATTATTAGGGGGAGAGCAACATTTTGAGCCAAAGTCAGGGACAGTTGAGAGGTTTGGATATACCTAATTCTATAAACAGATTTATTTGCACGTACCTCTCAACGTCTTAATGCAGGAAATCTGGACAAGGCCAAATATATTGGGGGAACATACAGACAGTACTAAAAATTGCTGTTGTATAAACTTAGTTGATAGAATAACAGTTTTGCTTTAGCATACATTTTTCTGAAGGGTATGAAGTCTAAAACTCAATGTCTGCCATTATTTAGTGACGTCATTCCTAAATGATTTGCCAGAAAACCACAAATTTTATGAGGAACAAACCAAAAATAAGAAGCAAAAATCTGTTCATTCTGCGAAAATCTGGATTGTTGAGAGGTATAGTTCAGCCAGGGCTGTCTTTGAGTTTGCCACCCTTCACCCCCCCTCACAAAATCATGGTTGAATGGGGTCTCCCCCTGCAGCCATTCCAATGTCCCATTACTTGGCTATTTCACCCCATTTGCCATAAACAATGTAATGTGCATACTGCTTTACTTCTACAATGATTTGGATTTCATTTAAAAGTTTTATTTTACATTTTACAGCACAAACACTAATAGGCATCTGCTAAACAAAGCAATGCAGTCTTACAATGAAAATAGACTTAGCATTAAAATGTCTCTGCCCTTGAAACTCACATTCATTGAAACAGTATTGAAACCCACATTCAAAGAAAATGCATCTGGCCTGTGACAGCTAAAGATTAACGTTGGGCTGTTTTCAAATCATAGGCCCCTTGCACAGGAAATTTACATATGTTCTTTGATACACCTTCCTGATTGTATTAAATTATATTCCTTGTATAATACAGTACAGTACAGTTGTTAGAGGGCATTTTAAATGTATTGTTTTGAACATTTTTCCAGTAAACAATGAAATAAAATACATGCATCAATAGTGACAAAACTGCCCAATTCAGAACATTTCCATCATAAAAGTCTACTCAAACTTCTACAATCTACCAGTATCAGTAAATATGCACAATCTCTGCAGAAGTAAAAGTCATCTAAATAATTCCACATTAAAGAGATCTGTAACTAATGAAGAAGTTTATATTTCATTGTTTCATCTACAAATAAAGTGCCTGCTTCCCTTGAGCAATAAATTGCCTATGTTACATTAAAAATGATAAGCTAGTAATATTGCAATAGGGAATGGATGGCAAACTGATAACAGTTTCATAGTTACTAGGTATCTCCACCAAAGAGGACATTTTCAGGACTGCAGCATCCACCCCCTTTAAAAGTACAACACAGTACAGTATCAGCAATGCATCTACATACTGTGGGAGTAGAACCCACAGCCTTCTGCATCAAAAGCAAGTACACTACATGTTGTGCTAATAACAATTCAAGCCAACTCAGCATAAGCAGCACTAAACTTCTTTTCCCCTGAAGCTCTTAGCTCCTTGTAAAATCCACTTGACACTCAACTGTATTTCTCAACTTTACAGCACATGAGTACAAGAAATCTGGAAAAAGCCAAAATTTATTGGGGGGGAACAAAAGCCCAAAACCCAGGGACCCATTTTAAACATTGCTTGTATAATCTTGGAAAGTTGCTGGAATAAAATGCTGTACTACCGCCATGCATTTCACTGCCAAGTCTTGAACCCAAGACCCTGTCCACTACAGTCAGAACAACATACCACTATGCCAAATTAGCTGTTTCTTGAAAGACAGGAGGACTGAAACTTAGATGGCTATCATTTAGTGAATTCAGTTCTCACAGTAGCTCTCAACCTCTTAGCACAAAACACCTGGACAAAGCCAATAATGGGAGAATACAGCCCCCAAACATATTCAGTGAATTCAGTTATCGCCATAGCTCTCAACCTCTTAGTACAAAAAACCTGGACAAAGCCAATAATACAGCCCCCAAAATAGGGACAAATTTCAAATATTGATTTTATAAGCTTAGAAAATTGCTAGAATAAAAGGTTTTGTGTTACCATGTACTTTCTAAAGAATATGAAGCCTGAAATTCAAATGTCTGTCATTATTTAGTGAATACAAAATCCGGAAAACCACAGATTTTATGAGGAACAGAACAGTACAAAAATATGAGGCAAAAATCTGAACACTTTTCACAAGTGGTGGTGGGTAGGGAATTCAGGATCTTGCTACCTGCACCCAAGATACAGGGTTTGAGCCTACTCTCTAGCTTCCAGTTATAGTTAACTGGGGCATTACACATACACACACACACACACACACACACACACACACACACACACACACACACACACACACACACACACACACCTCTGTTTGAAATCTTGCCTAACCTCTGTCCTAATGCACACACACACCTTTGTCCTATTTAGTGTTAGTTTGAAATCCTGCTACAATCCATAACTGCAAAGTCCCAGCAGCTCCATCTTGCTCTGTTTCCAGGTCCCAGTGCCTGCAAATGCAATCAAAGTGGGCACACGTGCACTGAATCCAGCCTGCAGTTCTGAGTATGCACAGAATGCAGATGTTGCAGTCCGATCCCCTTCCAGTCTATGCAGTTGTAACTGCATAGACTTCTGGGGCATCTGTAGACTGATGCCGTCTTTCCTAATCCAGACTGGTTAAGCAGCAGTCCAGATTTGAGTTCTGGGACTTGCTAATTATTTTGCTTTTTTTCTGTTTTACAGTTGGGGGGCTGCAGTCCTGCAATCCAATAGCATGAGGCACAACTGCTTAGGACCTCTACAGGCAAATGATAAAAAAAAATAGATTTTTTTATCATGAATTATTGCACCTCACAAAGCTGCAAAATAAGTATTCATTACTAATTTAATTTTATTGTTTTATCCTTGTCTGCCATCATGGGGACAGACATTCTGATTCTTTGGAAAGGTAAATCTGTCCCATAATGCACTATGAGAGCACAGATTGTGAGAATAAGTAGCCCTACCATTTGTCGCCAGACTACACTTCCATTCACTTAGGAACACCTGAAAGAAACTGTCAGGTTTGAGAGCCTGCAGATCATGAGTCATTGACTGCTCTGCACTAAGTTTTTTTACAAATGTTGTTCCTACTGATGTACTTCACATTCTCTGAAAGAAGCTAGCAAAAGTGTCAACAAATTACTGAGATAAAAAGACTTTTTACAAAGAGCAGTTTTGCAAGTTTCAGTTCCTAGCCAAGTTACTCCTCCCATCTCCCCTCCTTCAATGAGCTAGAGTCATATTTCCAGCTTGGCTACATTCAACTAATTAGTCAAGTTTGCATGACATCAGACATCAAACAAATCACAGCCTGGTGTGCCACTAAAACTGTTCCCTCATATGACTCTTCACTTCTGAATAGCATTTCCCAGAAATTATTTCTAAAAAAAAACACACATACAATAAATAATCTGATTTGAATTGCACTCTGGCTGCTCACGTGGTTAAATTTGCATAGTTATTCTGTTATAGCATAATCTGAACTGTGGTATTTAATGCAAAGCTTTACATAACTATGAAACATTTCTTGTTTTATTCTTAACAATACCTCCCAAGACTCTAATTTGACCTAGTACTTTCTGTTACTAACTCTTTATGCAGTTTGTCTTAGTTGTATACCTGTATATCTCTCATCCTCTCAGTGACAGACTCATGGAGAAAGCTTCCAAATCAGATACTTTTGAAAACAGCAATACTACTGATTTTGTAAGCTTACAAAATAAGACTACACAAATTAGCATCTCTTTAATTGCAGTGAATATCATTATTTGTTTCTGAGAATCCAACACCTTTACACACTTTAGGGACCTAAACCTTGCCACCACAATAAACAGGACATGCTGGAGGGATAGATTCCTGTCCCAGAGACTTCCCATACTCTGGAACAGGCTACCCCATCTATGTCAAGCAAAGTTCTTCATTATCACTCTTCAAGAAAAATCTTGATGAGTGTATGGGAAATAGGAAATACTCCCCGGGGATCACTTATGTGTCTCTGCTCGACAGTGGCACAGGAAAATAACTTTCTTGGGTGGTGTAAGCCAGGGAACCTTGTTGGTTAGGCTTACATAGGCCCTTGGGCCGATAGCCTAGTACCTACCTATGAACCTATGAACCTATGAAGTATGTCAGAGCAAATGTACAAGTCAAAATTAGGGACACTTGTGGGGTATGCTGATACGCAATCTGACACTCCTACTCATCTGTTATCCATTGTAACTACCCCAAATTAGATAGGCATGTACATACATCATGACACACATGTACTGAAACAGTGCCAACAGCTGTAGCAGTGATACTATACTCCAAACAGGGCACTTTAACAATGTACTGACAAACACAGGGCAATGTATATGCCTCAAACAAGCAATGATGAAACTGCTAGGGACCACACTGAGCACAATTTTACTCTTAATCTCTCCATTTCATAATGCATAACATTCACATCACACTTACAAAGGCACACCTCAACTCCTCACAAACACATAGCTGCCCATCCTGCAACATCTGTGGGGTGTTCTGCATTGATATGTGCCAACAGTTTTTGTACCTCTTAGCCATTACAGCACTGTTTTGGGGAGAGGGAGTCTTATCCCCACTGTTCACCACATGTGTAATGTGCATGTGTGGTGTGTGTGTCTGCTAGTCAAAGTATAATGAGCAGCAAGATTTGTAGCTGTGGAGTGACAGGTGCTGACAACGTGGTGAGGTGTCATAAGATTGGAGACAAATGTAGTGACATTGAACAAACATATTTGCCCAGATTAACCATGTAGCATTGTTTTGTGTGTATGTGAGTGTGTGTGTGTGTGTGTGTGTGTGTGTGTGTGTGTGTGTGTGTGTGTGTGATGCAAAAGAACTATAGAGCAAATCTGTACTGACATCTGCTTACTGCCCTGCTGAGGGGGACACGTATAAGTGCAGTGGACTGGATCCAATATGTACAGAAGGGAGTCCTGCATTGACATCCATCAATTGTTTCATTTGCCAAAGCCATTAGAGCAGTGTTTTGCAGAGAGGTGTGAAAAGCCACAAAGTTGAATGGAATGTTATGTGGGTTCGGGTGGCTGTGTGTTTATGGGAGTAGAGTTGTGCTTTTGTAAGTGTGGTGTGAATGTTATGCACTGTAAAATGGAGAGACAGAGAGTAAAATTGTGCTCATTGTAGTCCGTAGTGATTTCATCATTGGAGACATGTATATTGCCCTGTGTTTGTCAGTACATTATTTGAGAACCCTGTTTGGAGTATGGTATCACTGCTATACTGCTGGCACTGTTTCAGTACATGTGTGTCATGAAGTATGTACATGACTGTCTAATCTGGGGTAGCTGCAATGGAGAACAGATGAGTAGGAGTATCAGATCACTTATCAACATACCCCATAAGTGTCCCTAATTTTGGCTTATACATTGGCTCTGACATACTACAATCCATAATACTTTTTGAAAAGGGTGTTGGATTCTCAGAAACAAATAATGACATTCACTGCAATTAAAAACTTCTGTTTTTCTTTAGAAAAGTAATGCTAATTCACGCAGTCTTATTTTTTAAGCTTACTAAATCAGTAGTATTACTATTTTCAAAAGTGTCTTGATTTGGAAGCTTTCTCCATGAGTCTGATACTGAGAGGGTGAGAGATATGGTACAAGTATACAACTAAAATAAACTACATAAAGCAATAGCTACAGAAAGTACTGGGTCACATTAGATGCTTCATTGTTATGAAGAAACTGAGAACTGTTTCATTGTTATGTAAAGCTTGACATTAAATACCATAGTTCAGGTTATGCTATAACAGAATAACTATACAAAGATAACCAACTAGAATGCGATTCAAATTGAATATTTTACTGTGCACATTTTAAGAAATGGATAGATTGGCCTAAACACTGGATTGATGTGTGTGCTTTTTTTAAGAAATAATTCCTGTGAAATGCTATTTGTACATGAAGAGACATATGAGGGAACAGTTTTAGAGGTGCACCAGGCTGTGATTCGTTTAATGTTTATTGTCATGCAAAGTTGACTAATTAGCTGAATCTAGCCAAGCTAGAAATGTGAGAATGTAGCTCTTTGAAGGAGGGGAGATGCGAGGAGTAACTTGGCCAGGATCTGAAACTTCCAAAACTGCTCTTTGTAAAAAGCCTTTTTTTAATCTCAGCAATTTGTTAACACTTTTGCAAGCTTCTTTCAGAGAATGGGAAGTACATCAGTAGGAACAACATTTGCAAAACTCAGTGCAGACCAGTCAATGACACATGATCTGCAGACTCTCAAACTTGGCAGTTTTTTCAGGTATTCATTTCTAAGTGAATGGAAGTGTAGCCTGACTTAACACAAATAGTATGGCTACTTAGTCTCACAATCTATGCTCTAATGGTGCATTATAAATTTAGCTTTCCAAAGTAATCAGGATGTCTGCCCCTATTAAGGGAGATGAGCATAAAATAATAAAATTAGGAATTAGTACTTATTTTGCTGCAGGTAGCTTTGGGTGGTGCACTAATTCATGGCAAGATAAATATGTTTTAAATTGTTTGTCCATAGTGGTATTTTAACTTTATTTGACATACACTCACAATAGAGAGTTCATGGGTTACAGGGAACATAGCCCAGTACATTAGCATTCTCTTGAATGACAACTGCCTTGAGATGAGGATTACTACATGTCTGTCAAATACAGCCTATCTCAAAGAGATGGAGGAACCTTTTCAGTACATTTTGGTATGGTATGACTATGGAATGTGATGCAGACTTCTTACTTCTTTGACCTTGTCTATGCCCAAGGCTTCAGTAATTATTCCATTTCTTTGCCTCATTACCACTATCTACTATTTTTTCAAACTGGATTGAATACTTCCTAGACCTAACACGATACCTATATGAACTAAATAAAGTGTTGTATGATTTCACCTCACTATATTCTGGTTTTTAATAACACTGGCAACTATATCACCCTAGAACATTTCTACTCTGCAGTATTTAATTACACAAGCTGTGTTATTGTTGACAGCTGTATTGTCTTGCTTCATCTGGATATTAGCTGTTTTACCCAGTACACAAATTAATAAAATATAAATATGATTTGCTGCTAAAAAATAATAGGAAAGTACTGCTTCTGGCCTATACATACACTACATTTTATGAACAGCAATGAGGAGAAGGTGTGGTTTGCTGTGATAAATCAAAAGCAAAACTACCTCTATTTTCTTAATACAGTAACATGGGTCAGTGAAGTTTAACAGCTGGAAGCTGTATTAATTCAACTGCATAAATACACACTTGCAGGCAATATAAGACCAGGATTCATGGAGATGAGCCGTGCATCTGCACAAAAGCTACATATGAAGCTGTCATTGCATACTGAGAGAATACTTCTGACATATATAGATACACAGCCTAGCACTTCCAGACCTTTCAACTGTCCCTATTTTGGAGGAAGTTTCTTTATTTTCAGACCTGATTTATCATTGCACAGGATGTCTTATTTTTGGAGCTATGTTCCTATTTTCAGGTTTGATTTACCCCTTCATACAATTTTTTGAATTGCCGTCATCACGTGATTTTTGAAGCTATCTAGTACACCGAATACTACATTGCATGACCAAGATACTAGTGGCACTAATAACTTAAATGAAGAGGGCACCCATCTTATATCTCTCTTTTTCCTAATCAAAAATAAATGAGATGTGTGATAGTATTTTTTTTATTGCAGTTCATTAAATTGTACAAATTTTACACTTTTGTTAATAATGTGGTTATAGTTTTTCCATAATTCTTGCTCACTCTGTTTTTTAAACGTGTTTCTGAGTTGTATCTCACATTCCTACTAGAAACATAAGAGTTATTTGCTATTTGGTATTAAAATTATGTGCTAATTAGATGTCCAGATTTTAACTGGATGTTTGTACTTTTCAAGGGTCTTTGTTCCTGTTTTCAGTGTCTACAGGTTGAGAGGTATGAGCACTTCACACAGCTCAGAAAAGGTAATCAAGACAGACAGAACAAAGCAGCTGTGGCTAACTGTGTGGGTCTCTTAGTACACTGCAGAGCAGAGCAACAAAAACACTCATGCGTTGAGAGTGCTCTTAACCTAAGTGACCCAATAATACACGGTAAGAATTTGTACAATACAAATGACTGTTTGTGCCAATACATTCACAACAAGTACTATAAAATGCAGCATTCTGCTCAAGTACAGTATATGAGTTTTGCCCAAAGTGTGGCTGGAATTACATGGTCTCTATTATCATCATTATAGTAGGGAGAAAAAGGTGCTTAGGACCATATGAAAGAGTGCAAGAGCATGCTGAAAGAAGCCCACAAGAGGATCAATTAGCACAGAGGTAGGGGGTGAGAAGGTAGGTTGCATTTTTTAGGCTAGAGCCCTATTATTTATATAAAAAAGGGGTGAAGGTGTGCAACAGGAGACTGAGTATAGAAAGAGGGTGTAGAATAGTTAGTGAGTACAAGCAACAAACAAAGAAACACAAACCAGTACCAGAAAATAGGAGTGGTTTTACACATCCAAGGGTGTATTATAAATGGTGTCACATATATAAAAAACTGGTGATGAGGAGGGCTGGACTATGTGCATGGAATTGGGTAAGGATACTACTAAGGGTGTGTGATGATAGGAGGTGCTGTCAGCTATGCCAAGGCAAAGTAGGGCAGTGGATGCATGACCTGTGCCAACACAGCTAGCTGGAATTTTGTAAATAATTGCATGTCATTAGTACATCAAACTGATCTGTACAGACGCTTGTGCTGAAAATGAATTTGTGAGCTTTGCTTGTGTTAATTGGGTTAAAATGTATCAACAGTGCACCCTGCTGAAATGAAGAAAAATGTACATGTATTATGGTATCTGAATTAAAATGTATATGTTTTAATAGAGGATACTGGCACAGCAATGTTTAACCAGCTGGCTTGTTTTAAGGAAAATAAGGGAAGTGTAAATGAGCTGTTAAATCATTAACCAGTACTCCACAGTGCTGAGTAGGCTTGGAGACGGTAGGTCTGGGAGCAGCCATTATCTGTTAGTTTTTATAAAGAAGGGAGAAGTGTTGTAAATGTTTCTGGCTTCTGGGTATTGCCATAAAAGCTCTAAATATGTATTGTAGCAGTCTGCTAAAGTCCTGTCTCAAACTTCAAAAAAAGATATTGTGGGAACCTAGAGTCAGGTGACCCTGTAAGGTCATTCTGCAAGTCATCTTGGATATATTATTTTTACAGGGAGTAATCTCAGAGGATAGAGTATTCTGTTTGGGAGCCTGGAAGACTACTCACATATTTCATCTTGCCTTGTCCAAGTAACTTATTAGGGAACGGTAAATTCTCTTAAATTCAGTCAGGAATATAATGAAGCTTAGTTTAGATATTGTTTTTATTTACTTGTATGAGTCTGTCCATCAATGTTGTTTTCAATATTTTCTGTGATTTGAACTCTGTGGTTTACTGGGATTATGGCAAGCTGACAAGGAGCCAGTTGGCTGAGATGCACCAAGCCAAAGGATTGGGGGTATGCCAACCTGACTAAAGGAGAAATGATTGCAGGCTTAACCAGAGCTGCAGCACAGACCAGCAACCAGGACGATAACCAGTTTAGTGATGGGAATTTGTAGCCCTCTGAAACAGGACAGGTCAATTTTTCCTCAGAGGACCTAAAACTCTGTCTGGAGTTAATGAGACTTGAACTGGAGGCCAAACATTTGGAACTCAAATCAGTAGAGAGACTGCAGTATTTGGAGGTCGAAGTAGAATCAGCATAGAGACTGCAGTGGTTGGAAGCTGAAGAAAATGAGAGGCAGAGGCAACATGTAAAGGAAATGCTGACTCTTCACCAGGGTCATGGAGGTAATGGGGAACTGAGTAACCATACCCCAGAAACAATAAATATGAGTAAACATCTTCTTCAGTACCAAGAAGGTGATAATTTTGATTTATTTATTTTATTCTATTTTTATTTATTTATCATTTGTTGACCGGGAAAGTCCAACTAGGTTCCACAGAGCCTGTTTTCAGTGGAGGCCCGGGGAGAAATGCTCCAGATGCATGTCTTTGGAATGTGGGAGGAAACCAGAGTACCCGGAGGAAACCAACGCGAACACAGAGAGAACATGCAAACTCCACACAGAAGGCACCCCAGCCGAGAATCAAACCGGAGAACCTCTTGCTGTGAGGTGACAACGTTATCCACTGCACCACTGTGCCGACCTTGATAGTTTTATTTATCTGTTTGAAAGAGTATGCAAACAGTGTAATGTAGACGAGGGCTCTGGGTATAGTTCCTGATCCCTTTACTCCATGGTAAAGCTGTAACTGTTGTTTCTAAATTGGCTGATACTGATTGTTTAGATTATGATCAAGTTAAGCACTGTTTATTACAATGCATTTCTTCTGAGGCTTAAAAAATCACATTTACAGCATACCTTTGGACAGCCTGTTTGCACTACAGTTTCCGTTTCTTGCATCTTTTTGAGACAGCTTTATTGATATAGGTACATAGGACCATATGAAAGAGTACAAGAGCATGCAGAAAGAAGCTCACAAGAGGAACAACTAGC